>NC_085100.1:5754067-5919067 GCF_963422355.1 Corticium candelabrum | reverse complement strand
GTCGAGAGATTCAAATTCCGACAAAGAAAGCAACATCAAGGAGAGTCCGTGAAGCAATATGTGTTTGCTCTGAGACAGCTAGCAGCCACTTGCAAGTTTGGACCGTTGCATGACGAAATGATTAGGGATCAACTTATAGAAAAGACGGTTTGTGGTAAAGTGAGAGACCGCTTGTTGGAAGAAGATGAAGATCTTACTCTAGACAAAGCAATTGTACTGGCATCACGGATGGAAGAGGCGGCTAGGGATTCAGCAGCTATTGCGACAGTGTCAGGTAGCGTAATGGATGCAGTGCCAGGAGGTTTAACTAATACAGCTTTGGGTCAATTGGCACAGGAGTCACGTGGGATTCGTCAAGTACAGACACGGCCAGGTAAAAGCGGCTGGAGTAGCAGAGGAGACGGCAAATGTGGTAACTGTGGGTTCTCGGTTCACAAGGGTTCAACATGCCCAGCATCAACACAGACCTGTAGAAAATGTGGGAGAATAGGACACTACGCACGTTGCTGTAGGTCAAAGAAACAGTCACAGATCCAGGAAGTTGATTGTGGCAATGAGCAAGGGGTAGAGTTGGAGACCGTTCGAATCAATGTTGTTGGTGGTCAGTCCAGTACACTCGAGTATCGCCAATGCGTTTGCGAGTTAGCTGGTGTCAGTCTGTCACTTGTTATTGACTTGGGGCGAAGGTTTCAGTGCTGTCAAAAAGGTCATATGATCGATGGTTTTCTTGGAGTAAGCTGGAACCAGCAAATCGAAAGCTAGTTGGTTATGCAGGATCGCCAATAAAGGTGTTGGGAAAGGCAAAGCTACCAGTCCGATACCGGAGATGTCAATTAGCAGAGTTTCCATTCTATATTACAGACAAGGGGACAGACATACTAGGTCTCGACTTGTTTGATGCCCTGGGATTTCAAGTTTGTTGGGATCCAGAAGAACTAGGCAGTCATAGTGTACAAGCGGTTGACTTGCTCAACGATGGAGTTACTAAGGGAGGTTGGAGTCGGAGATGGCCTAGGGTGTTCAGTGGATTGGGGAAAGCCAATCACTTTGTTCATTGCCCGTTAGTGATCACCACCGTACCACCGATTATGCAGCCACTTAGGAGATTGCCACTGGCTCTACGAGAGAGGGTGGCAGAGGAGTTGGATCGTTGGGAGAGTTTGGATATCATTGAAAAAGTGGATTCATCCCCATGGATCTCAAATTTAGTAGTTGTATGGAAGAAATCAGGGGCAATTAGACTCTGCGTAGACCTTCGAAGAGCCAATCAGGCAATCATACCTGGCAAGCATCCACTTCCAACAATGGAAGACATAGCGGCAGAGTTTTATGGATCTACAGTATTTTCGAAGCTGGACTTAAACCAGGGGTACTTGCAAATACCTTTGGCAGAGGAAAGTCGCTTTATTACAGCATTTGTAACACATAAGGGGACTTACCAGTTCAAGAGAATGCCATTCGGTTTGGCATCGGCCCCAAGTGCCTTCCAGAAAGTCATGGTTACGGTCGTAGCCGGAATACCAGGAGTTGCTGTCTACATGGACGATATTGTCGTTCATGGGCCAGATCGACCAAGTCACAATAAGAGACTGAATGATGTGTTTCAACGACTACAACATCACAATTTGACACTAAATGTGGACAAGTGCACTTTTGCAGTTAAGGAAATATCATTTGTGGGACACAGTATTTCGGCGAGTGGTATTCGTCCTCTAACATCTAACATAGAAGCAGTTGAAAGACTGAAAGAACCGACATCAGTGACAGAACTAAATTCATTCCTCGGTATGACAAATTACTACCTCCGGTTCGTGCAGGGCTATGCTGATATCTCTTCTCCTTTGCGGTGCTTATTACGGAAGGATGCCCATTGGGAATGGTCCACTGAATGTCAAACGGCATTTGACAAATTGAAACAGCTTGTCACATCAGCACCAGTTCTTGCCCACTTTTCATCCACAGCGGACACCTTTGTGTCGTGTGACGCTTCTGGAGTAGCTATTGGGGCAGTATTGTCTCAAATACAAGATGGACAGGAACGTCCTGTGGCATATGCGTCCCGTGCGTTGTCACCAGCAGAGCAGAAATATGCTGTGGGAGAACGGGAGGCATTGGCCTGTGTGTGGGCGTGTGAGAAGTGGCATGTATTTTTGTTTGGACGACCGTTTGTACTTCGTACCGATCACCAAGCCTTGGTATCACTGCTATCTGCGTCAGGAACAGGTCAAAGGCCATTGCGATTACACCGGTGGACAGAACGGCTGTACAAGTATACATTCCGCGTGGAATATCGACCTGGTCATTCCAATCAAGTTGCTGATCTACTGTCGAGGTCACCAGCTCCAGCTGAGAATTCAGCATGGGACTCTGATGATGTGGAAGAATGTATATTATTGTTGAGCACATGGAGCCCGGGGGTACCCTTGGATGAAATGGAAAGGGAGTCAGGTGCAGATGCAGAAATCCAAACGGTTTTAAGGTGCATCCGGGAAGGATGGCACGATGTCAAAGGAGAGTTCCGTCCTTTTTGGAATGTTCGACACGAGTTGGCACCTGTGGGTGGAAAGTCGAGTTGTCTGATGAGAGGGAATCGAATAGTCGTACCAAGGTTGCTGCAGAAACGGGTGCTACAGCTAGCTCATGAGGGTCACTTGGGGGTTGTTCGTATGAAACAGAGATGCCGAGAGTTCGCCTGGTGGCCTGGGATTGACCGCCAAATTGAGCAAATGGTGAGAGATTGTGAGCCCTGCCTTGTCAGCGGGAAGTCTCGCCAACCTGTACATGCTCCATTACAACCTACTCCTTGGACAGCGGCACCGTGGCAACGACTTCAGGTAGATATCTTTGGAGAAATTGAAATAGCAATGGCTCACCAGCGATACGCTATTGTAGTTCATGATCTGGGATCAAAGTGGCCAGAAGTAAGACTGTGCTCACAAGTGCGGACGCAAGAGGTTGTGCAGTTTTTGGAAGACCTTATTGTTAGGTGGGGGTTTCCTGAGTCGATAACAACGGACAATGGACCTCAGTTCCGGTCGTATGAGTTTCAGCAGTGGTTACGAGAACGGGGTATTCGCCATATTCTCACACCACTGTATCATCCAAAAGCAAATGGAGGAGTCGAAAGATTCAATCAAGTGCTTAAACAAGGCCTGAAGACAGGGTTGTTGGAAGGACGTTCAGTGGAGAGTTCAGTGCAAAGCACATTGTTTAATTACCGGTCTACGGCGCATTCACTTACGAGGAAATCACCAGCAGAAGTTATGTTGGGCCGAAAGCTTCGGCAGCCCTTATCCCAGATGATTCCTAGGCAAGATAAGAAGGGATCACTTCAGCTGAAGAATGCGGACGAGGTCGTGGCAAGGAAACAGGCAGCGATGAAGGCATATGTAGATCATAAAAGGAGAGCTAGAGCTTCGTCCTTTTCTCCCGGAAGTTGGGTAAGAGTAAAGCGTCCGCTAAGGGGCCATAAGTTGAAGTCGCAATTGTCCGATCCAGTAGAAGTCTGGTCAAGGGTAGGGAAGGACACTTACCTGCTACAAGATGGACGTCTGTGGCATGCTGACCAATTAATTGCTGTGGCGAAGCCAGCTGGTGTTGCAAATACAGCTGCAGTACTCAGCTGGACTGATGGGGAAGAGGAGATCTCAGAAGACATGACACTGTTCTAATTAGAAGTAAGAAATATAGAAATAATTATTTTAGTCTCACATTTCTTTCATGACGTCTTTTGATGCTCACACACGTTTCAGCTGAACAATAAATGATTGATTCAAGAAAGGTGGGAAGGTGAAGTAGTGAAATTCGAGCTCTTGATTAGCTAAATACCCGCTGCGACGCATGATGGACTGTTGCATGGTATCACGCAAGACGCGCGATTTACAAAGTATGCGGATTACACCACGATTGACGGAGCAAGGCGTTGTTGTAGGCTTCCTAGATACGTAGCTTTAGTTCGCTCACAACAGCTCAGCTGGATCTTCGTGGAAACGTGGGACACCAAGATTAGTGCAAAGGAAATTATCGTACAACACACGCTAAAAATTCACGCTAAAGTCAAGATTAATTACAAATTATTGCGTCTATACAGCTGATGAATGATGATATTTGAGCAGCTGCCCAACCGCAGACTGTATAAGTTATTTAGTTGCACAACAGCCGTAAGCAACGGATAATTGAACGCCTGAATCGGATAATTGAACGCAAAATACTTTAGATGAGCAACTGAAAGTCTGTTTCCTTGTCGCTTTGTCACGTGTAAAACGTTTACAACACTGTCTTTTACAGCCGTTTGCTTTCGAGCGGCTGAAGAGTTTTGCAAAAAATAAGAACGTTCAAGTGAGAAAGAACGAAGAGCGCAGGCTTGCAACCAAAAATTTTGGAAAAAGTTGGCGTGCAAGCAGAAAGCCACTATTTAGTGGGCAGCAGTCAGGGTAATGTTGACCTAATAGAAACTGGGTCATCGCATGTTATTTGTGCGACTTTGAAGACGATACCCGCAATGTGAAATAGCGGCAGATGTCAGTCTTCACGCAGTGAAGCACACGATCTGCTCTCTGTACAAAATCGAGAAATTATTCAAGTAGGTGGAAGGGGTGATTGCCTATTCAAATGCTTTTCTCAAGCTCTGGGGTCACAACGATACCACCTAACTTACAGAGAGCAGATCGTAGAGTTCATGAAAGAACTCGCTGTTTCATTTGCTGTCTACGTAGATGGCGATTACAATGAACACGTTGAGTCAAGGCCAAAAGCAGAGTACATGGGGAACTGATGCAGAAATTATGGCGGCTGCCACCTACTTTGGCTTACCGATACACGTTTTCTATAGGGCATGCCAAAAGTGGGAATGGCATACGCATAAACCTCGGTTTTCTTTTCAGTTCTCTATGGATATACCAGTTGACAGTATAGAATTGGTCAACTATGATAGACAACACTATGATCTGGTTCACGTGATTCAATGAGTCCCATAGAAGGTATCGTACACATGTTACCGTAGATAGTTTGCAGTCACTGCCTTTGCAAAGACATACAATTTGCCACTAAAGGCCAGTGAGGCAAACTGCCTCCCAGGTAATTTCATAGTTGATGACTAGCTGCTTTGTCTTAGCAACAGATTCATTGTCATGCACACGTGGGAGCAGAGACTTGAACTTGAGTGTGATTGGTTGTGATTCGATAGACCTGGTGCACTACGATCGATCACTGTCCTGCCCAGGAGTTTCGGAGTGGTGGTGGGGTATCTGCTGCATTAAGGGGCGTGATTTATTTTAGATAAGAAAGCACCAAACAGAATGTATCGCACTGTTGATGGTCTATAATCTGAAAAGCAGACTAAGAAAGCTGAAACTTGTGTCAACAGTCTGCCCAGTCTCACGTTTATACTATGGCAAGGATAGATGTCTGCCATCCGTTGCAGCAAGTAAACCAATAGCATAGTGATGGTCGGAACATGTGGAGTTATGGTCGGTGTTTGCTGAGTGATGGTCGGGCCCGACCACCGTGGGCAGAACCCTGATCGATGCCATGCTAGCCAGAGGTCTCACAACGCTTGCCGAACGTAATCAGCAAGTATTTACACACACAAATTTCATAAACTTTTCATTATGAATCTGATCAACTTTTCTTATGAAATTTTTATCTTCTCAATTCTTTCCTCTTTCATACTGCTACTGCTGGCTTATCAAATACTGGTGAGATGTATGCTACATGTAATTGAATATTGATATGCAACTGTCTCTGTGTTGTATAGTTGTCTCTGAAATATTGGAGAGAAGCTAATTTGACTGGGTCTATTCGGCAACATTTTGGCATCTGATCAATTCTTCTTATGAAACTTTGTCAGCTCAAGCTCTTTCCTCTTTTATATTGTTACAATGCTGGATTATCAAATATTGGTGAGATGCATGCTATAATTGAGTGTTACTGATATCTCAATTTCAGCTGTGTCGTACAGGTGTTTGAAGTATTGGAAAAGAGATACAATTTTGACCCACTTCTATGCGACTTACAACACCCCTCGACCTCAACATTCTGTACTGGGATGTCCCACATGACCTCTCACCTGACACGACCCGCCTATTCTACAAGATCTGTTCAACTTTTCTTATGGAACTTTTTATCAGCTCAAGTCCTTTCTTCTTTCATATTGTCGCATTGTTGGCTTATCAAGTACTGGTGAGATGTATGCCAAGATGTGAAAAAGATCAACAATCGAGCTCAACCGGTCACGTGAGCGACAATTCAATAATAATACGTTTTTCTTTATAACGTTGTGGAAACTGCCATAGTCAATAGCATCCTTCTATTTGCACAGCTGAATCCCGATACGAAGATGTCCCATCTCGACCTTCACACTGCTATCACACGTCAACTGGTACGGTTGTTTAGTGAATGTCGTTTTGCGCCACAGCCAATTCTTCCCGCTCCTGCAACTACTCCTAATGCTACTACTGCTGCTGAACTGCTGCCTGTGACTGCACCTGTTCCTGTTCCTGTTGTGACAACTGCTACTCGGTCAACATGTACTGATCAGTCAGCATCTACTGAGAGGCCATTTAAGATGCATCAACGGTCTGTGGTTCCACAACTGATGGCACCACCACCACAAGTAGTTGTGATGCCACCACTACAAGTAGTTGTGAGGCCACTACCACAGGTAGTTGTGATGATACCACCACCAGCTCTACTATCACAGCAACCTGGTGTTATGTTGCTACCTGCTGAGCCACAACCACAACCAGCAGTACCACTGCAGTGACCTGGTGTGCCGCAAAGCATCAACTGGTAACACGAATGGCCATAATGTTCTGTTTACTCAGGCCAGCAACAGGCCTCGTTGTGGAGTGTGTAGGAACCTTTCAACCGCGTACTGTGAGGCATGCAAGCTGGCCCTCTGCTGCTGCAGGTCGAAGAACTGTTTCTACACCTACCACAACTCTAAAGCTGAACAGGACCAGTTCTGGGAGATGAATGCGCAGACAAAGGCGTCCATTCGGTTCATTGGCGAGGTCGTCATTCTCTCCATAACCGCTTAGGTCGGGCAGGAGTGTGTAGTTTATAGCTTTCCTTTCTCCTGAACCGGTTAGGTCAGGGCAGGAGTGTGTAGATTATAGTTTTTCCTTTCTCCTAAATCGGTTAGGTCGGGACAGGAGTGTATAGTGTATAGTTTCCTTCCCTCTTCCTCCTGAACCGGTTAGGTCGGGCAGGATCGAGAGTGTAGATTATAGTTTTTTTCTTAATCCTGAACCGGTTAGGTCGACGCAGGAGTGTATGGTTTATAGATTCCCTTCCCTGTGGGTCGTCCTGTGGGGTGTCGGTCAAAATCCAGTCACACCTCATCGTGGTGACCGATGGTAACAGGATCATCTTGTGCTGGCTAACGTGACTGGTACAGTTGCTGTAATTTCCACACTGCATTGTTGATATCACAGACTATGATGATACAGTACTGAGGAGTACGTATAATTGTTTGAAATTATTTCTATAGCAATTGTGTAGAATTACATCTTTCTTTTGTTGTATGAATTGTGAAAGCTAATGGATTGCGTTCTAAGTGTATTGCTGAGTTAGTCAGAGGTGGTGTTGGCAGCCCAAAACTGGTCGAGAGCTACTGAATGTATTTGTGTTGACTGACTGTTCAAGTGTTGTGCTATGCTGTTCAAGTATGTTGATGTGATGCGCATACGCGTAATGGTGTCGTGGTGATTACAGTGAACACATTGAGTCAATGTCAAAACAGGGTAAATGGGGAACTGATGCAGGAATTTTGCCACCTACTTTGACTTACCAATGCACATTTTCTGTCCGGCAGGCCAAAAGTACCCTGTCATTAATTACCAAAAGTATCTCTAATCACACACACACACACACACACACACACACACACACACACACACACACACACACACACACACACACACACACACACACACACACACACACACACACACACATCACTTCTGTCACTGTGCTGACTTCGAAGTATCTATAGTGTGGGACATTGATTTAGCTAATTATTTCTAATCAAATTGACGCATCCCTGTATTTTCAAATAATTATACATTCTAGCAAAAAAGATAATGATCAATTAATGATAATGACAATAGATGAACAAAAATTTCATAAAAATTGCATTGATATTCACAATAAACACACACACACACACACACACACACACACACACACACACACACACACACACACACACACACACCACACACACACACACACACACACACACACACACACACACACACACACACACACACACACCTAAAAATCCTAAATGTCAGGAGCTGCCTCTCAGATGTCACGTCCCCAGCTGTTAGGCTGGGCCCTGTGCGCTACTCAGGGAACTCTGGGCCTGCGCTGGCAAAATCCTGGAGCCGGGCCAGGCACTCGCAGGAGCACCGACTTGTGAAGCCAACTGTGGTGTGAGCACCCGAAGTCTCACCAGGACCCCAGTGGCTGATATCACGTCACAGCCGATGGCCGCTTAGGACCCCAGTCAATGACCAGGTACTCATTTATACTCCTGAGTCGAGAGAAGCAAATGTGTGTTAGTTGGCGATCGAAGCGAGCCTCTCTCTTGTCATGTCAATTGAGCTCGAGATATATTATATTTATATATTTATATATTTATATATTTATATGCGTACGTCAGAACTTGTCATATGGATTTACGGCAAAACAGAAAAACAAATCGACAAAACGACGATGCCGAATGAATGCAATTTTGACTCCGTAACATATGCGCTAAAAATTGAAGCAAGGGACCCCTTTCGAGGGGTCGACTCAATTGTAATTTCTTGGCGAGAAGGGTCAAACGACTCTCGATTTTGCTCCCCTACGCGACTAAAGAGCAAAGGAGACTGATGCGTGACAAACGGAATGAAAAGGAAAAGCTAAAAGAAGAGAAAAGTCTGTTTTTGAGTTTCCGCGTGTTACTTTGATAGAAATTATTGCTACGCAACCATTGTCACGTGACTATGCGATCATTGTTACGTGTCTATCTCAGCTAATAAACGAGTGAGACGATTGAAGCGTGAACGAAGAATTGAAGACAACTAGAGTATTTTGCGTTCAAATATTCGAACTCGGCGTTTAGTTACCCGATTCAGGCAAGCAATTATTCGAATTGAGCGTTCAGTTATCCGATTTGGGCATTCAATTATCCGATGTTCTGTTCTAATTAGAAGTAAGAAATATAGAAATAATTATTTTAGTCTCACATTTCTTTCATGACGTCTTTTGATGCTCACACACGTTTCAGCTGAAAAATAAATGATTGATTCAAGAAAGGTGGGAAGGCAAAGTAGTGAAATTCGAGCTCTTGATTAGCTAAATACCCGCTGCGATGCATGATGGACTGTTGCATGCATGGCATCACGCAAGACGCGCGATTTACAAAGTATGCGGAATACACCACGATTGACGGAGCAAGGCGTTGTGTAGGCTTCCTAGATATGTAGATTTAGTTCACTCACAACAGCTCAGCTGGACCTTCGTGGAAACGTGGGACATCAAGATTAGTGCAAAGGAAATTATCCTACAACAAACGCCAAAAATTCACGCTAAAGTCAAAATGTGCGCAGTTTTGACTTTACGTATCAGACTGAAACAATTATTTCTATAAATTTAGTACTTCTAAGACAGAACATCGGATAATTGAATACCTGAGCCGGATAACTGAAAGTCCAATTCGGATAACTAATTGCCTGAATCGGATAATTGAACGGAAAATACTCTAGTTGTTTTCAATTTTTCGTTCACGGATAATTGAACGCCAAATACTATAGAAGAGCAACTGTAAGTCTTTTTGTTTAGTTCCCGCGTTTGTTTGACAGAAACTATTACTACGTAACGCAACCATTGTTACACAAATTATCACTGACTAGGTAAAGACAGAACACCATCGCTCGCCAAACACAATGCTAACCGAGCATTTACTAGTATATTTATTGGCGAGCGAAGCGAGCCTCTCTCTTGTCATGTCAATTGAGCTCGAGATATATTTTATTTATATATTTATATATTTATATATTTATATATTTATATATTTATATACGTACGTCAGCACTTGTCATATAGATTTACGGCAAAACAGAAAGACAAATCGACAAAACGACGATGCCAGATGAATGCAATTTTGACTCCGTAACATATGCGCTAAAATTGAAGCATGGGACCCTTTTCGAGGGGTCGACTTAATTGTAATTTCTTGGCGATAAGAGTAAAATGACTCTCGATTTTGCTCCCTTACGCGACTAAAGAGCAAAGGAGACTGATGCGTGACAAACGGGATGGAAAGGAAAAGCTAAGAGAAGAGAAAAGTCTGTTTTTTGAGTTTCCGCGCGTTACTTTGATAGAAATTATTGCTACGCAACCATTGTCACGTGACTATGCGATCATTGTTACGCGACTATCTCAGTAAACGAGTGAGACGACTGAAGCGTGAACGAAGAATTGAAGACAACTATAGCGTTTTGCGTTCAATTATCCAAACTCAGCGTTCAGTTACCCGATTCAGGCAAGCAATTATTCGAATTGGGCGTTCAGTTATCCGATTCGGGCATTCAATTATCCGATGTTCCGTCCTAATTAGAAGTACCAAATATAGAAATAATTATTTTAGTCGCACATTTCTTTCATGACGTCTTTCTAGGATGCTCACTCACGTTTCAGCTGAACAATAAATAATTGAATCAAGAAAGGTGGGAAGGCGAAGTAGTGAAACTCGAGCTCTTGATTAGCTATAAACCCGCTCCGACGCATGACGGACAGTTGCATGGTATCACGCAAGACGCGCGATTTACAAAGTATGCGGATTACACCACGATTGACGGATCAAGGCGTTGTTGTAGGCTTCCTAGATATGTAGATTTAGTTCGCTCACAACAGTTTAGTTAGACCTCCGCGGAAACGTGGGGCACCAAGATTAGTGCAAAGGAAATTATCCTACAACACACGCTAAAAATTCACGCTAAAGTCAAGATTAATTACAAATTATTGCGTCTATACAGCTGATGAATGATGATATTTGAGCAGCTGTCCAACCGCAGACTATGTAAGTTATTCAGTTTACATGATATTGCACAAGAGCCCTAGGCAACGGATAATTGAACGCCTGAATCGGATAATTAGACACCGAGTTTAGATAATTGAACACCGGATTCGGATAATTGAACGCAAAATACTAGAGAAGAGCAGCTGAAAGTCTGTTGCCTGAGTTCCCGCGTTTGTTTGACAGAAACTATATTCTTACGTAACGCAATCATTGTTACGCAAATAGGTAAAGGCAGGACACCATCGCTTGCCAAACACAATGCTAACCGAGCATTTACTAGTATATTTATATATTTATATATTTATATATTTATATATTTATATATTTATATGCGTACGTCAGCACTTGTCATATAGATTTACGGCAAAACGGAATGACGGATCGACAAAACGACGATGCCAGATGAATGCAATTTTGACTCCGTAACATATGCGCTAAAAATTGAATAACGTGTCCCCTTTCGAGTGGTCGACTCAATTGAAATTTCGTGGCGATAAGAGTGAAACGACTCTCGATTTTGCTCCCTTACGCGACTAAAGAGCAAAGGAGACTGATGCGTGACAAACGGAATGGAAAGAAAAAAGCTAACAGAAGGGAAAAGTCTGTTTTTTGAGTTTCCGCGCGTTACTTTTACAGAAATTATTCTACGCAACCATTATCACGTGACTACGCGACCATTGTTACGCGACTATCTCAGTAAACGAGTGAGACGATTGAAGCGTGAACGAAGAATTGAAGACAACTATAGTATTTTGCGTTCAATTATCCGATTCAGTCAATCAAATATCCGAATTGGGCGTTCAGTTATCCGATTCGGGCATTCAATTATCCGACTCAGGTATTCAATTATCCGATGTTCTGTCTTAGAAGTACTAAATTTATAGAAATAATTGTTTCAGACTGATACGTAAAGTCAAAACGGCGCACATTTCTTTCATGACGTCTTTCTATGATGCTCACTCACGTTTCAGCTGACCAATAAATGATTGATTCAAGAAAGGTGAGAAGGCGAAGTAGTGAAATCCGAGCTCTTGATTAGCTAAAAACCTGCTAAGACGCATGATGGACTGTTGCATGGTATCACGCAGGACGCGCGGTTTACAAAATATGCGAATTACACCACGATTGACGGGATAAAACCGTTGTTGTAGGCTTCCTAGATATGTACATTTAGTTCGCTCACAACAGTTTAGTCAGACCTCCGCGGAAACGTGGGACACCAAGATTAGTGCAAAGAAAAATATCGTACAACACAAGCTAAAAATTCACGCTAAAGTCAAGATTAATTACAAATTATTGCGTCTATACAGCTGATGAATGATGATATTAGAGCAGCTGCCCAACCGCAGACTATGTAAGTTATTCAGTTTTCCATGATATTGCACAACAGCCGTAAGCAACGGATAATTGAACGCCTGAATCGGATAATTGAACTCCCAATTCGGATAATTGAACGCCAAATACTATAGAAGAGCAACTGAAAGTCTGTTTCCTTAGTTCCCGCGTTTGTTTGACAGAAACTATTGCCACGTAACGCAACCATTGTTACACGAATTATCACTCAATAGGTAAAGATAGAACACCATCGCTCGCCAAACACAATGCTAACCGAGCATTTACTAGTATATTTATATATTTATATATTTATATATTTATATATTTATATATTTATATATTTATATACGTACGTCAGCACTTGTCATATGGGTTTACGGCAAAACAGAAAGGCGGATCGACAAAACGACGATGCCAGATGAATGCAATTTTGACTCCGTAACATATGTGCTAAAAATTGAAGCAAGGGACCTTTTCGAGGGGTCGACTCAATTGTAATATCTTGGCGAGAAGAGTGAAACGACTCTCGATTTTGCTCTCTTACGCGACTAAAGAGCATAGGAGACTGATGCGTGAGAAACGGAATGGAAAGGAAAAGCTAAAAGAAGAGAAAAGTCTGTTTTTTGAGTTTCCGCGCGCTACTTTGACAGAAATTATTGTGACGCAACCATTATCACGTGACTTCGCGACCATTGTTACGCGACTATCTTAGTAAACGACTGAGACAATTGAAGCGTGAACAAAAATTTGAAGACAACTATAGTATTTTGCGTTCAACTAGTAAATGCTCGGTTAGCATTGTGTTTGGCGAGCGATGGTGTTCTGTCTTTACCAATTCGCGTAACAATGGTTGCGTTACTTAGCAATAGTTTTTGTCAAACAAACGCGGGAACTCAGGAAACAGACTTTCAGTTGCTCTTCTAAAGTATTTTGCGTTCAATTAACCGATTCAGGCGTTCAATTATCCGTTGCTTACGGCTGTTGTGCAACTAAATAACTTACACAGTCTGCGGTTGGGCAGCTGCTCAAATATCATCATTCATCAGCTGTATAGACGCAATAATTTGTAATTCATCTTGACTTTAGCGTGAATTTTTAGCGTGTGTTGTAGGATAATTTCCTTTGCACTAATCTTGGTGTCCCACGTTTCCGCGGAGGTCTAACTAAGCTGTTGTGAGCGAACTAATTCTACATATCTAGGAAGCCTACAACAACGTCTTGCTCCGTCAATCGTGGTGTAATCCGCATACTTTGTAAATCGCGCGTCTTGCGTGATACCATGCAACAGTCCATCATGCGTCGCAGCTGGTTTTTAGCTAATCAAGAGCTCGAATTTCACTACTTCACCTTCCCACCTTTCTTGAATCAATCATTTCTTGTTCAGCTGAAACGTGAGTGAGCATCATAGAAAGACGTCATGAAAGAAATGTGCGACTAAAATAATAATTTTTATATTTGTTACTTCTAATTAGGACAGAACATCGGATAATTGAATGTCCGAATCGGATAACTGAACGCCCAATTCGGTTAATTGCTTGCCTGAATCGGGTAACTGAACGCCGAGTTCAGATAATTGAAAGCAAAACACTCTAGTTGTCCTCAATTCTTCGTTCACGCTTCAGTCGTCTCACTCGTTTACTGAGATAGTCGCGTAACAATGATCGCATAGTCACGTGACAATGGTTGCGTAGCAATAATTTCTATCAAAGTAACGCGCGGAAACTCAAAAAACAGACTTTTCTCTTCTTTTAGCTTTTCCTTTCCATCCCGTTTGTCACGAATCGGTCTCCTTTGCTCTTTAGTCGCGTAGGGGAGCAAAATCGAGAGTCGTTTGACTCTTCTCGCCAAGAAATTACAATTGAGTCGACCCCTCGAAAGGGGACACGTTATTCAATTTTTAGCGCATATGTTACGGAGCCAAAATTGCATTCATCTGGCATCGTCGTTTTGTCGATCCGTCTTTCCGTTTTGCCGTAAATCTATATGACAAGTGCTGACGTACGCATATAAATATATAAATATATAAATATATAAATAAAATATATCTCGAGCTCAATTGACATGACAAGAGAGAGGCTCGCTTCGCTCGCCAATTATCCGATTCAGGCAATCAGTTATCCGAATTGGGAGTTCAGTTATCCGGTTCGGGCATTCAATTATCCGACTCAGGTATTCAATTATCCGATGTTCTGTCTTAGAAGTTCTAATTTACAGAAATAATTGTTTCAGTCTGATACATAAAGTCAAAACCGTGCACATTTCTTTCATGACGTCTTTCTATGATGCTCACTCACGTTTCAGCTGAACAATAAATGATTAATTCAAGAAAGGTGGGAAGGCAAAGTAGTGAAATTCGAGCTCTTGATTAGCTAAATACCCGCTGCGACGCATGATGGACTGTTGCATGCATGGTATCACGCAAGACGCGCGATTTACAAAGTATGCGGATTACACCACGATTGACGGAGCAAGGCGTTGTTGTAGACTTCCTAGATATGTAGATTTAGTTCGCTCACAACAGCTCAGCTGGACCTTCGTGGAAACGTGGGACACCAAGATTAGTGCAAAGGAAATTATCCTACAACACACGCTAAAAATTCAGGCTAGAGTCAAGATTAATTACAAATTATTGCGTCTATACAGCTGATGAATGATGATATTTGAGCAGCTGCCCAACTGCAGACTATGTAAGTTATGATATTGCACAACAGCCGTAAGCAACGGATAATTGAACGCCGAGTTCAGATAATTGAACATCGGATTCGGATAATTGAAAGAAAAATACTATAGAAGAGCAACTGAAAGTCTGTTTCCTGAAATCCCGCGTTTGTTTGACAGAAACTGTTGCGTCATAACACAACCATTGTTACGCGAATAGGTAAAGACAGAACACCATTGCTCGCCAAACACAATGCTAAGCGAGCATTTACTAGTATATTTATATATTTATATGCGTGCGTCAGCACTTGTTATATAGATTTACGGCATAACGGAATGACGGATCGACAAAACGACGATGCCAGATGAATGCAATTTTGACTCCGTAACATATGCGCTAAAAATTGAATAACGTATCCCCTTTTCGAGGGGTCGACTCAATTGTAATTTCGTGGCGATAAGAGTGAAACGACTCTCGATTTTGCTCCCTTACGCGACTAAAGAGCAAAGGAGACTGATGCGTGACAAACGGAATGGAAAGAAAAAAGCTAAAAGAAGGGAAAAGTCTGTTTTTTGAGTTTCCGCGCGTTACTTTGACAGAAACTATTGTGACGCAACCATTATCACGTGACTATGCGACCATTGTTACGCGACTATCTCAGTAAACGAGTGAGACGATTGAAGCGTGAACGAAGAATTGAAAACAACTATAGTATTTTGCGTTCAATTATCCGATTCAGTCAATCAGTTATCCGAATTGGGCGTTCAGTTATCCGATTCGGGCATTCAATTGTCCGACTCAGGCAAGCAATTATCCGATGTTCTGTCCTAATTAGAAGTAACAAATATAGAAATAATTATTTTAGTCGCACATTTCTTTCATGACGTCTTTCTATGATGCTCACTCACGTTTCAGCTGAACAATAAATGATTGATTCAAGAAAGGTGGGAAGGCGAAGTAGTGAAATTCGAGCTCTTGATTAGCTAAATACCAGCTGCGACGCATGATGGACTGTTGCATGGTATCACGCAAGACGCGCGATTTACAAAGTATGCGGATTACACCACGATTGACGGAGCAAGGCGTTGCTGTAGGCTTCCTAGATATGTAGATTTAGTTTGCTCACAACAGCTTAGTTAGACCTCCGCGGAGACGTGGGACACCAAGATTAGTGCAAAAGAAATTATTATACAACACACGCTAAAAATTCACGCTAAAGTCAAGATGAATTACAAATTATTGCGTCTATACAGCTGATGAATGATGATATTTGAGCAGCTGCCCAACCGCAGACTATGTAAGTTATTTAGTTGCACAACAGCCGTAAGCAACGGATAATTGAACGCCTGAATCGGTTAATTGAACGCAAAATACTTTAGAAGAGCAACTGAAAGTCTGTTTCCTGAGTTCCCGCGTTTGTTTGACAGAAACTATTGCTAAGTAACGCAACCATTGTTACGCGAATTGGTAAAGACAGAACATCGTCGCTCGCCAAACACAATGCTAACCGAGCATTTACTAGTATTTATATATTTATTGGCGAGCGAAGCGAGCCTCTCTCTTGTCATGTCAATTTTGTGAAGTTGACCCAAGAACAGATTTGACTACCAACAAGAAAGTATCCGCTATGGACTTCTACGCCTACAGAATCATGGTGAGGACCAACAATTTTAACCACCTACTTAGAACCAAAAACCTCTTCCATCAGTTTTTAGTCGATATGTACGCTAAGATTGAGGAAGAACGTCTCCGCTACGTACGCCACAATCAGAGCAAATTGCGAGTCGACAGCTACATCCACCTAAAAGATGCGCTCGCCCAGGATAGCCAAGATACTGACCTTGGACGAGCAGTCATTCTTCCATCTTCTTTCACTGGCGGTCCCAGGTACATGCATGAGAAAACTCAAGATGCAATGACGTATGTCAGAAAGTACGGCCGTCCTGATCTTTTTATAACTTTTACATGCAACCCCTCTTGGCCGGAGATAAAAATGAGCTGATGAGAGGACAAACATCCCAGAACAGACACGACCTTCTGGCCAGAGTCTTTCGCCTGAAGTTTAAAAAGCTAATGGAATTGCTCATCAACGGTGCCATCTTTGGCACAACACGCTGTCACATGTCCTCCATCAAGTGGCAAAAGCGGGGCCTCCCCCATTCGCATATCTTGGTGTGGCTTGAAGAGAAACTCCACCCTGCTGATGTCGACCCTATTATTAGTGCAGAGATACCCAACCCCGAAGAAGACTCAATGCTCTACAACATCATCAAGAAGCACATGATCCATGGGCCATGTGGTGCACTAAACCGAAAGTCGCCATGCATGAAAGACGGCAAGTGTACGAAACGATATCCAAGAGAGCTTCTCCAGGAGACTCAGACAGGGCACGACGGGTACCCACTTTACCGCAGAAGAAAGGCGGGAGATGGTGGATTTACAGCAAAAGTGACAATCTTAGGTTGCAACAAAGTGGAAATTGATAACAAGTGGGTGGTCCCTTATTGCCCTATACTGTCCAAGATCTTCAATGCGCACATTAATGTTGAGTACTGCAATACAGTGAAATCGATCAAGTACATATGTAAATACGTCAACAAAGGTAGCGATCAGGCAGTATTCGGGCTTGAACGGCAAGAAATGAGGAGGGATGAGGTTTCAAAGTACGAGATTGGAAGATACATATGCAGCAGTGAAGCAACATGGCGTATTCTTGACTTCCCGATTCATCACAGGTATCCACCGGTGGAGCATTTGTACGTGCACCTGGAGAATGGGCAACGCGTGTATTTTACCGAAGACAACGTAAGAGACAGAATAGCAGAGCCACCTAGAACTACTTTGACAGCATTCTTCGACCTCTGCCGAGAAGACGACTTTGCCAAAACTCTATTGTATTGCGATGTGCCACAATACTACAGATGGGACAGATCCAGTAAGAAATGGAAACGACGCATCCAGGGCATCCACGTGGAAGGACATCAGGAATCAAGTCATGCGACACTCTTGGTAGAGTGTACACTATCCACCCAAGCGCATTTGAATGCTGTTGCTTGCGCCTTCTCCTTCACATAGTCAGAGGGCCGACATCGTATGAAGATCTTAGAATGGTCAATCAATTCAAGTGTGCAACTTTCAGAGAAGCTTGCTCGATAAGGGGTTTGTTGAAGGATGAAGGTCACTGGAGCGCAACTCTAGAAGAAGCTGCTGTCAGTCGCTCTCCCCGCATGCTGAGAAATCTGTTTGGCACTATGATCGTCACGTGTGGGCTGGGAAACCCAAAAAGTCTGTGGGATAAACACAAAGAGAGCTTAGCGGAAGACATACTACTTGAGGTAAGAATTTGTTACCTACAAACTTACAGGTTACAGCAACTGCAACTCTAACCTTTCCTTCTCCACTTTTAGGTGCGCTATCACAATCTTAGCCAAGGACCTTGCTTCAACCAAGCACTCATACTGCTGGAAGACATAGTTATTAGATTAGGAGGCCACGAGCTTAGAACGTATGGTCTGCCGTCACCTCAGAGAGACCAGCAGGTATGCAATTGCAGAGACTTGATCAGAGAGACCAACTATGACCAAGATGAGCTTACAGCGTACGTATCAAGCAACGAACCATTACTGATGCCAGACCAAGCTGCGGCTTATCACGTTATCCTAGACAACATGCAGAGTGGATCTGGTGGTGTTATCTTTCTAGATGCACCTGGTGGCACAGGCAAGACGTTCCTCCTCAACCTTTTACTTGCTAAGGTGAGGCAACAAAAGAAGATTGCTGTTGCTGTTGCTTCATCAGGAATTGCCGCAACTTTGCTTACCGGAGGCAGGACTGCCCACTCAGCTTTCAAACTTCCGTTAAACTTGGCACATACGGAGACGCCAACCTGTAACATCGCTAAGGGTACAGGAATGGCCACAATACTAAAGCAATGTCAGCTGATTGTGTGGGATGAGTGCACAATGGCAAACAAGCTGGCGCTGGAGGCTCTTGATCGCACGCTAAGAGATATCAGAGAGACACAACAAACAGCTTTTGGCGCTGTAACCGTTTTACTTGCTGGTGATTTTCGGCAAACTCTGCCAGTCATACAGAGGGGAACCCCGGCAGATGAACTTTCAGCTTGCCTTAAATCTTCTTTTCTATGGCAGCAAGTCCAAACTCTCACCCTGTCTACTAACATGAGAGTGTATCTTGAAAGGGACGCAACAGCGGGAGAGTTTTCATCGATGCTGCTATCAATTGGAAACGGCGAACTGACTGCTAATGAGAGCGGACTGGTAACCATACCACCCGGATGTGGAGAATTAGTTAACGGTGTAGAGGCACTTAGCGGAAAAGTCTTCCCCAACTTGGCTGTAAACTACAAGAACTACAAGTGGTTGTGCGAGCGTGCCATCCTTGCACCAAGAAATGACATGGCCAGCAAAATCAATGAAAAACTTCTTATGCAATTGTCTGGAAAAGAACAGCTGCTAAAGTCTATTGACACAGTTGTAGACATGTCGGATTCTGTGCAGTATCCAACCGAGTTCCTAAATTCCTTAGACCTTCCTGGCATGCCACCGCATAATCTTAAATTGAAAGTGGGGTGCCCTGTTATGCTTCTCCGAAATCTGGATGCTCCCGATCTTTGCAATGGAACACAACTCATCATTAAACAGATTTTGCCGCACGTTCTTGAAGCCACCATACTGACAGGACAAGCTCAAGGAAAAGACATCTTCATACCAAGAATACCACTCATACCATCGGACCTTCCCTTTCAATTTAAACGACTGCAGTTTCCACTAAAAGTTTGCTTTGCAATGTCCATCAATAAATCACAAGGTCAATCATTGAAAGTTGTTGGGTTAGACTTGCAAACACCTTGCTTTTCGCACGGGCAACTATACGTTGGGTGCTCAAGAGTTGGCAGACCTAGCAATCTCTTTATCAACGCACCGGAGCGAAAAACAAAAAATGTAGTATATCATAGCGCGTTGCAGTGAATGTTGACATGAAGAACAACTGACAGTCTTTTAGTCTATGCACTTAAAGAAAAAAACGAAAACGATGTGTATGCAAAAGCACTACAGTGAAATGATAGTATTCCACCAAATCTTTAAAAACCGGCTTTTTTAAAAGCCACTAAACACGCTCAGAGAGAGTCAGATACCTAGGCTACTGACGTGCATGTGTTGCCATTGTGCTACTCTCTTCATACTGCTAGGACTTAGTACCAGTAAAATGTGCAGCAAATATAGGGAAGAAACACCCACACATCTACAGTTGTAACTTTCGCCTACTAATGTAGCCCGTGCAACGAACGGGTTCAGAATCCGGGACCTCGCAATAAAGATTGCACGTGACGTGTCCACAGACCTATCTTTACACTACAGTATCTTGCCCGTACGAAGGACGGGCCATGTATACTAGTATATTTATATATTTATATATTTATATATATACGTACGTCAGCACATGGATTTACGGCAAAACAGAAAGACAAATCAACAAAACGACGATGCCAGATGAATGCAATTTTGGCTCCGTAACATATGCGCTAAAAATTGCAGCATGGGACCTCTTTTGAGGGGTCGACTCAATTGTAATTTCTTGGCGAGGAGAGTCAAACCACTCTCGATTTTGCTCCCTTACGCGACTAAAGAGAAAAGGAGACTGATTTGGGACAAACGGAATGAAAAAGAAAAGCTAAAAGAAGAGAAAAGTCTGTTTTTTGAGTTTTCTCGCGTTACTTTGATAGAAATTATTGCTACGCAACCATTGTCACGTGACTATGCGATCATTGTTACGCGACTATCTCAGTAAACGAGTGAGACGACTGAAGCGTGAACGAAGAATTGAAGACAACTAGAGTGTTTTGCGTTTAATTATCTGAACTCAGCGTTCAGTTACTCGATTCAGGCAAGCAATTATCCGAATTGGGCGTTCAGTTATCCGATTCGGGCATTCAATTATCCGATGTTCTGTCCTAATTAGAAGTAACAAATATAGAAATAATTATTTTAGTCGCACATTTCTTTCATGACGTCTTTCTATGATGCTCACTCACGTTTCAGCTGAACAAGAAATGATTGATTCAAGAAAGGTGGGAAGGTGAAGTAGTGAAATTCGAGCTCTTGATTAGCTAAAAACCAGCTGCGACGCATGATGGACTGTTGCATGGTATCACGCAAGACGCGCGATTTACAAAGTATGCGGATTACACCACGATTGACGGATCAAGACGTTGTTGTAGGCTTCCTAGATATGTAGATTTAGTTCGCTCACAACAGCTCAGCTAGACCTCCGCGGAAACGTGGGACACCAAGATTAGTGCAAAGAAAATTATCCTACAACACACACTAAAAATTCACGCTAAAGTCAAGAATAATTACAAATTATTGCGTCTATACAGCTGATGAATGATGATATTTGAGCAGCTGCCCAACCGCAGACTATGTAAGTTATTTAGTTGCACAACAGCCGTAAGCAACGGATAATTGAACGCCTGAATCGGTTAATTGAACGCAAAATACTTAGAAGAGCAACTGAAAGTCTATTTCCTGAGTTCCCGCGTTTGTTTGACAAAAACTATTGCTAAGTAACGCAACCATTGTTACGCGAATTAGTAAAGACAGAACACCATCGCTCGCCGAACACAATGCTAACCGAGCATTTACTAGTATACTTATTGGCGAGCGAAGCGAGCCTCTCTCTTGTCATGTCAATTGAGCTCGAGATATATTATATTTATATATTTATATATATACGTGCGTCAGCACTTGTCATATGGATTTACGGCAAAACAGAAAGACGAATCGACAAAAAGGCGATGCCAGATGAATGCAATTTTGACTCCGTAACATATGCGCTAAAACTTGAAGCAAGGGACCCCTTTCGAGGGGTCGACTCAATTGTAATTTGTTGGCGACAAGAGTCAAACGACTCTCGATTTTGCTCCCTTACGCGACTAAACAGCAAAGGAGACTGATTCGTGACAAACGGAATGAAAATGAAACGCTAAAAGAAGAGAAAAGCCTGTTTTTTGAGTTTCCGCGCGTTACTTTGATAGAAATTATTGCTACGCAACCATTGTCACGTGACTATGCAATCATTGTTACGCGGCTATCTCAGTAATCGAGTAAGACGATTGAAGCGTGAACGAAGAATTGAAGACAACTAGAGTATTTTGCGTTCAATTATCCGAACTCGGCGTTCAATTATTCGATTCAGGCAATCAATTGGTCGAATTGGGCGTTCAGTTATCCGGTTTGGGCGTTCAATTATCCGACTCAGGCATTCAATTATCCGATGTTCTGTCCTAATTAGAAGTACCAAATATAGAAATAATTATTTTAGTCGCACATTTCTTTCATGACGTCTTTCTATGATGCTCGCTCACGTTTCAGCTGAACAATAAATGATTGATTCAAGAAAGGTGGGAAGGCGAAGTAGTAAAATTCGAGCTCTTGATTAGCTAAAAACCCGCTACAACGCATGATGGACTGTTGCATGGTATCACGCAGGACACTCGATTTACAAAGTATGCGGATTACACCACGATTGACGGAGCAAGGCGTTGTTGCAAGCTTCCTAGATATGTAGATTTAGTTCGCTCCCAACAGCTTAGTTAGATCTCCGCGGGAACGTGGAACACCAAGATTAGTGCAAACGAAATTATCCTACAACACACGCTAAAAATTCAGGCTAAGGTCAAGATTAATTACAAATTATTGCGTCTATACAGCTGATGAATGATGATATTTGACCAGCTGCTCAACCGCAGACTTGTAAGTTATTCAGTTTTCCATGATATTGCACAACAGCCATAAGGAACGGATAATTGAACGCCTGAATCGGTTAATTGAACGCCGAGTTCGGATAATTGAATACTGGATTCGGATAATTGAACGCAAAATACTAGAGAATAGCAACCGAAAGTCTGTTTCTTGAGTCTCCGCGTTTGTTTGTCAAAAACTATTGCTACGTAACGCAGCCATTGTTACGCGAATAGGTAAAGACAGAACACCATCGCTTGCCAAACACAATGCTAACCGAGCATTTACTAGTATATTTATATATTTATATATTTATATATTTATATATTTATATATTTATATATTTTATTTATATATTTATATATTTATATATTTATATACGTACGTCAGCACTTGTCATATGGATTTACGGCAAAACGGAAAGGCGGATCGACAAAACGACAATGCCAGATGAATGCAATTTTGACTCCGTAACATATGCGCTAAAATTGAAACAAGGGACCCTTTTCGAGGGGTCGACTTAATTGTAATTTCTTGGCGATAAGAGTAAAACGACTCTCGATTTTGCTTCCTTACGCGACTAAAGAGCAATGGAGACTGATATGTGACAAACGGGATGGAAAGGAAAAGCTAAAAGAAGAGAAAAGTCTGTTTTTTTAGTTTCAGCGCGTTACTTTGACAGAAATTATTGTGACGCAACCATTATCACGTGACTACGCGAGCATTGTTACGCGACTATCTTAGTAAACGAGTGAGACAATTGAATCGAGAACAAAAAATTGAAGACAACTAGAGTATTTTGCGTTCAATTATCTGATTCAGGCAATCAGTTATCCGAATTGGGCGTTCAGTTATCCGGATCAGGTATTCAATTATCCGATGTTTTGTCTTAGAAGTACTAAATTCATAGAAATAATTGTTTCAGTCTGATACGTAAAGTCAAAACTGCGCACATTTCTTTCATGACGTCTTTCTATGATGCTCACTCACGTTTCAGCTGAACAATAAATAATTGATTCAAGAAAGGTGAGAAGGCGAAGTAGTGAAATTCGAGCTTTTGATTAGCTAAAAACCCGCTAAGACGCATGATGGACTGTTGCATGGTATCATGCAGGACGCGCGGTTTACAAAGTATGCGGATTACACCACGATTGACGGAGCATGGCGTTGTTGTAGGCTTCCTAGATATGTAGATTTAGTTCGCTCACAACAGCTTAGTTAGACCTCCGCGGAAACGTGGGACACCAAGATTAATGCAAAGGAAATTATCGTACAACACACGCTAAAATTCACGCTAAAGTCAAAATTAATTGGAAGTCATTGCGTCTACATAGCTGATGAATGATGATATTTGAGCAGCTGCCCAACCGCAGACTATGTAAGTTATTCAGTTTTTCATGATATTGCACAACAGCCGTAAGCAATGGATAATTGAACGCCTGAATCGGATAACTGAACGCCCAATTCGTATAATTGAACGCCAAATACTATAGAAGAGCAACTGAAAGTCTGTTTCTTTAGTTCCCGCGTTTGTTTGACAGAAACTATTGCTACGTAACGCAACCATTGTTACACAAATTATCACTGAATAGCTATATAGGTGAAGACAAAACACCATCGCTCGCCAAACACAACGCTAACCGAGCATTTACTAGTATATATTGGCGAGCGAAGCGAGCCTCTCTCGTTTCATGTCAATTGAGCTCGAGATATATTATATTTATATATTTATATATCTATACATTTATATACTAGTATCCATGGCCGTCCTTCGTACGGGCAAGACTGTAGTGTAAAGATAGGTCTGTGGACACGTCACGTGCAATATTTGTTGCGAGGTCCCGGATATGCTGAATAAATTCGAATCTTGCTCTTCGCGCTTGTTTCGATAGCAATCGACACACTCTCCGTGTAGCGCTTGCTGCAGAAAATGTGTAGGTTAGATTCGGTGCAAATGCAATCGGAATTTGAAGAGAAACGAAAGCGCTAGAAGAGTAAGTTTCGTCGGCAAGAGATATTCGATTGCTCGAAGCTTTGCGAAGAACGACGATGCATACAGTCTACACGGGACTGGTGCGGGCGTGTGTTCGAATGAACTGCAATGTGTAGCGTTTGCGTCGTCGAGAAATTTTACGCGTGGGTCGACCCCTTGAGAGGGGACCCTGTTCATTATTTTTTTTAATTTTTTCGCAAACCTTTCTCTGTGCGTGCCGAGTGTGCGTGCCGATTTCGGTTGCAAACGGACAAAAGACGTGGCCGCCAAACGCGAACACACACACACACACAGACAGACAATTTGAGCTTTATATATTAGATTTATATGCGTACATCAGCACTTGTCATATGGATTTATGGCAAAACGGAAAGACGGATCGACAAAAGGCCGATGACAGATGAATGCAATTTTGACTCCGCAACATATGTGCAAAAAATTGAATCAAATGTCCGTTTCCAGAGGTCGACTCAATTAGAATTTCTTGGCGAGAAGAGTGAAATGACTCTTGATTTCGCTGCCGTACACGACTAAGAATGAAATAAGACTGACGCGTGACAAAAGGAATGAAAAGAAAAAGCTAGAAGAAGAGAAAAGTCTGTTTTCTGAGTTTCCGCGCGTTAGTTTGACAGACATTGTTGCGACGCAACCATTGTTACGCGAATACGCGACCATTGTTATGCGACTAGCTAAGCAAACGAGTGAAACGATTAAAGCGTTAACGAAGAACTGCAGACAACAACAAGAAGAGCAACTGAAAGTATGGAATTGGGCGTTCAGTTATTCGATTTGAGCCTTCAATTATCCGACTCATGCATTCAATTATCCGATGCTCTGTCTTAGAAGTACTAAATCTAAAGAAATAATTATTTCAGTCTGACTAGAGTCAAAACCGCGCACATTTCTTTCATGACGTCTTCTATGATGCTCACTCACGTTTCAGCTGAACAATAAAGATACATTCAAGAAAGGTGGGAAGGTGAAGCAGTGAAATTCGAGCTTTTGATTAGCTAAATCTTGCTACGACGCATGATGGACTGTTGCATGGTATCACGCAGGACGCGTGGTTTACAAAGTATGCGGGTTTAATTGCACCACGATGACGGAGATTAGGTGTTGTTGTAGGCTCCCTAGATATGTAGATTTAGTTCGCTCCCAACAGCTTAGATAGACCTCCGCAGAAACGTGAGACACCAAGATTAGTGCAAACGAAATTATCCTACAACACACGCTAAACATTCACGCTGGAGTCAAGATTAATCACAAATTATTGCGTCTAGACAGCTGATGAATGATGATATTTGAGCAGCTGCCCAATTGCAGACTATGTACGTAAGTTATTCAGTTTTACATGCTATTGCACAACAGCCCTAGCCAATGGATAATTGAACGCCTGAATCGGATAATTAAACACCGACTTTAGATAATTGAACACCGGATTCGGATAATTGAACGCAAAATACTAGAGAAGAGCAACTGAAAGTCTGTTTCCTGAGTCCCGCGTTTGTTTGACAGAAACTATATTCCTACGTAACGCAACCATTGTTACGCGAATAGGTAAAGGCAGAACACCATCGCTCGCCAAGCACAATGCTAACCGAGCATTTACTAGTATATTTATATATTTATATTTATACGTGCGTCAGCACTTGTCATATGGATTTTCGGGAAAACAGAAAGACAAATCGACAAAACGACGATGCCAGATGAATGCAATTTTGACTCCGTAACATATGCGCTAAAAATTGAAGCAAGGGATTCCTTTCGAGGGGTCGACTCAATTGTAATTTGTTGGCGAGAAGAGTCAAACGACTCACGATTTTGCTTCATTACGCGACTAAAGAGCAAAGGAGACTGATGCGTGACAAACGGAATGAGAAGGAAAAGCTAAAAGAAGAGAAAAGTCTGCTTTTGAGTTTCCGCGCGTGACTATGATAGAAATTATTGCTACGCAACCATTGTCACGTGACTATGCAATCATTGTTACGCGACTGTCTCAGTAAACGAGTGAGACGATTGAAGCGTGAACGAAGAATTGAAGACAACTAGAGTATTTTGCGTTTAATTATCCGAACTCGGCGTTCAGTTACCCAAATCAGGCAAGCAATTATCCGAATTGGCCGTTCAGTTATCAGATTCGGGTATTCAATTATCTGACATTCAATTATCCGATGTTCTGTCTTAATTAGAAGTACCAAATACAGAAATAATTATTTTAGTCGCACATTTCTTTCATGACGTCTTTCTGGGATGCTCACTCACGTTTCAGCTGAACAATAAATGATTGATTCAAGAAGGTGGGAAGGCGAAGTAGTGAAATTCGAGCTCTTGATTAGCTAAAAAAAAGTCGCTACGACGCATGATGGACTGTTGCACGCATGGTATCACGCAAGACACGCGATTTACAAAGTATGCGGATTACACCACGATTGACGGAGCAAGGTGTTGTTGTAGGCTTTCTAGATATGTAGATTTAGTTCGCTCACAACAGCTTAGTTAGACCTCCGTGGAAACGTGGGTCACCAAGATTAGTGCAAAGGAAATTATCGTACAACACACGCTAAAAATTTACGCTAAAGTCAAGATTAATTACAAATTATTGCGTCTGGACAGCTGATGAATGACGATATTTGAGCAGCTGCCCAACCGCAGACTATGTAAGTTATTTAGTTGCACAACAGCCGTAGGTAAGAATCGGATAGTTGAACGCAAAATATTTTAGAAGAGCAACTGAAAGTCTGTTTGCTGAGTTCCCGCGTTTGTTTGACAGAAACTATTGCTACGTAACGCAACCATTGTTACGCGAACTGGTAAAGACAGAACACCATCGCTCGCCAAACACAATGCTAACCGAGCATTTACTAGTCTAAACGCTCGTAGCTCTGAAGGGACGGTGTAAACATAGCTTCATCTACTAGTATATCTATATGCGTACGTCTGCACTTGTCATATGGATTTACGGCAAAACTGAAAGACGGATCCACAAAAGGGCGATGCCAGATGAATGCAATTTTGTTTCCGCAACATAAGGGCAAAAATTGAATCAAGGGTCCCTTTCAAGAGGTCGACTCAATTAGAATTTCTTGGCGAGAAGAGTGAAATGACTCTCCATTTTGCTCCCGTACTCGACTAAGAATGAAATAAGACTGACGCGTGACAAAAGGAATGAAAAGAGAAAGCTAGAAGAAGAGAAAAGTCTGTTTTCTGAGTTTCCGCGCGTTAGTTTAACAGCCATTGTTGCTACGGAACCATTGTTACGCGACTACGCGACCATTGTTATGCGAATAGGTAAGTAAACGAGTGAGACGGTTGAAGCGTGAACGAAGAATTGAAGACAAGAAGAAGAACAGCAACTGAAAGTCTGAATTCTGAGTTCTCGCGTTTGTTTGACAGAAACTATTGCTACGTAACTCAACCATTGTTACGTAAATAGGTAAAAACAGAACACCATCGCTCGCCAAACACAATGCTAACCGAGCATCTACTAGTCTAATATATAAAGCTCAAACTGTCTGTCTGTGTGTCTGTCTGTGTGTGTGTTCGCGATACGCGGCCACGTCTTTTGTCCGTTCGCAACCGAAATCGGCAAGCACACTCGGCACGTACTGGCGAAGGTTTGCGTAAAAAAATTAAAAACATTATGCACCGGGTCTGCTTTCTAGGGGTCGACCCCCGCGTAAGTTTCTCGATGACGCAAACGCTACACATTCCAGTTCATTCGAACACACGCCCACACCAGTCCTGTGTAGACCGTATGCATCATCGTCCTTCGCAAAGCTTCGAGCAATCGAATATCTTTTGCCAACGATACTTACTCTTCTAGCGCTTTCGTTTCTCTCCAAATTCTGATTTCATTTGTACCAAATCCAACCTACACGTTTTCTGCAGCAAGCGCTACACGGAGAGTGTGTCGATTTTTATCGAAGCAAAGCGCGAAGAGCAAGATTCGAATTCATTCAGCATATCCGGAACCTCGCAAAAAAGATTGCACGTGACGTGTCCACAGAAATACTTTATACTACAGTATCTTGCCCGTACGAAGGACGGGCCATGGATTCTAGTCTAATATATAAAGCTCAAATTCTGTCTCTCTCCCCTCTCTCCCCTCTCCCCACTTTCCCCTTCTCCCTCTCCCCTCCTCCTTCCCCCTCCCCCCTTCCACCTCTCCTCCTTCCCCCTCTCACCTCTCCCCTTCCCCCTCTCACCTCTCCCACCTCTCCCCCTCTCCCCTTTCTCCTTTCTCCTCTCTCTCTCTCTCTCTCTCTCTCTCTCTCTCTCTCTCTCTCTCTGTGTGTTCGCGTTTGGCGGCCACGTCTTTTGTCCGTTTGCAACCGAAATCGCACACTCGGCACGCGAAGGCAAAGGTTTGCATACAAAATTAAGCATGGGTCCCCTCTCGAAGAATCGACCCTCGCGTAAAATTTCTCGATGACGCAAACTCTACACGGTAAAGTTTATTCGAACACACGCCCACACCATTCCTGTGTAGACTGTACGTGTCGTCGCCCTTCACAGCTTCGAACTATCAACTATTTCTTGCCGATGGAACTTACTCTTCTAGCGCTTTCGTTTCTCCCCAAATTCTGATTGCATTTGCGCCAAATCCAACCTACACGTTTTCTGCAGCTATCGAAACAAGCGCGAAGAGCAAGATTCGAATTTAGTCAGCACATCCGGGACCTCGCAACTAAGATTGCACATGACCTGTCCATTTCCGTCAGACGCTACAGTATCTTGCCCGTACAAAGGACGGGGTATGGATCTAGTATATAAATAAATATATATATATATAAATATGATACATCTCGGCCTCAATTGACATAACAAGAGAGAGGCTCGCTTCGCTCGCCAATAAATATAATATATCTCGAGCTCAATTGACATGACAAGAAAGAGGCCCGCTTCGCTCGCAAATTATAATTATATATATATATATATATATATATATATATATATATATATATATATATATATACACACACCATGTATCGTTTAGATACTATATTTGACTATGCAGTCCAACACAATTCAACACAACTGCTAGTACAACCGGCGTTAAGATAACTAACGTGTCCCGGATACCGACAATTATAGCACACACGATCCACACACTTCGTTATCTAGAAGACAAGGCTAGGCTCTAACGTGTTAGTATCGGCTACCAAGAACTACACTGGGCCACTGTACTGGACGTGCAAATAGTGGTCTGGCAATAGCCTCGCTCAAGACGCAGTGTGGATTGAAGCCTCGGATGAGCTTCCATCACCACTATGTCTGGTCTGGTCATGGTACCGCCTTTCTGGGCGGGAGTAAGTATGTAAGCAAATTCTTCATCGCGTGTCATACTAATGTTATCAGCTAGAAACTGAGCTTTCGATTGGACTTTGACGTCGTTCTAGCCTCTGTACTTGTCGATATTGCCTCTGTCAAGTGTAAGTAAGAGATTGCATCTACGTTAATTAAGAGATTGCAGCTAATTAGAGAGTGTAGTCTAGCGGTGAAATGGCAGATCAGAAATGGCACTTGCAGTGCATCATACGCCTTTGAACGCGTACACAGATTCTCTGTTGAAGGTGCAATGCGTCATATGCCTCTACTGCAATGCATTGAACTGCTCACTACGTACTGCACGCTAATTAGCGAAGATCTCACGCGACAGTCGTTTCCTGTAATCTACTACGCCGACAAAGTACACTTGTAACTGACAGTAATCATGTCCCTACGGACATGATTAATTAACGCTGACCGGAAGGGGCGGTACCAGACCAGAGGTAGTGGTGATGGTAGCGCATCCGGGGCTGCAATCCACACTACGAGTCTAGTCTGGCACCGAGGCCTACTTTGCTGATATCAACTGGTCGATAAATACGTTTCCTGGCTTTTTTCATGGCTGGGTGGCAACCTCTGCAGTTTGCACCTTTCAAGAGTGTTGTTGATGCTGGTTTCTGGCACGAGGTAACTAGAAGAAAGCTTGAAGTATATCAGCTAGAGGAAACAGCTCAAGCGCTGAAAGCCACATACACAAACGGTAGGTATCGACTTTCCGGGCTAATTTGTTACTACCGATGCGTTTAATTTGTAGGTGATACAGTTGGTTTGCCTCCTCGTCTTTCTCTGGAGTTCGATGCATTCGACGAGTAATATATTACGTAAATATGGGCACGTCACGTGATATCAATAGGCGTTACTGTAAATGTGGTCACTTCTAACATGTGAAATGTAAATTACACTGGCCGTGTTCACACTAGGGTTTAGAACTGGGTTTGCTGCTGCTTAGAATAACCAATTACAATGCATCAGGTCAGTTTGCAACAGGCATGTGGGTTAGAGCAGGGTTATCGTAGCCCTGCTGAAAAGTAGGGTTAGAGCTGGTTTTAGCTTCCAATTTATTCATATTGCGTATCACAGCAATGAATCAATGGAGATTGCCTTACTTTGTGTTGGTCTGGCAGTTTTTTTCTTGAGCAAATCGAATCCACAGCACGACTTGCAGAATTCGATCTGTAGTGAACGACATTGTCGCATCCGTAGATTCAGACAGCTGTTGCTGTCCTATCACACGCATGTGGTGCCTACACCTGAAGAAGGCATGTGAAGACGGAAAGCGTTCGGAACATTTTAATTCTTGTGGATGAATTCAGTAGTGTAGTTCGAGTACATGACAACAATCAGTTGCAGTCTACTAGTGTTCACACAGCCTATTATGACTAATTAGAGGCAACTGGGCAAGCTCAACATGTGAGAACACACGTTGCGCATGATAGCACAGCAGGGTGTTATGATTAATTAGTGCAAACCCCTGTTTTGTAGCCCTAGTGTGAACACGGCCACTGTTGCATGTCATTGCTGTAAAGACCTAAACAGAGATCTAAAAGGTGCAATATCAGTGAGAGATAGGGTAGGTATACCTAAATTAGTAATTGTTGACACTCCCTGGTAATTTGACATACAAATGCCGTTTCTCTAATAGCCTTCAACAGAGAGACACGGAAACATGTCAGATGTACGCACCAATGTCTAAGGTTTGGAACGATAACTTGTACGACTAGAATTGCACAACGTTAGCTAGCTTGCATCAGCAAAATATACAGGCTAACGTCTGAAACAGCCCATATGAGAGGTGTATCCTAATTGTGGACATTTTTCTCCACCGCAGCCTCAGCGGCTAAGTCTGAGTAACATCTGAAATTATGAAATTCATGATTAAAATTCAAATTATTTTTGGAGACTCGAAAAGAATTAGTCTCGAAACATTAGTAGAAGCAGTAGGGTATTTATGATAGGCACGATGTACTCTCCGTTTTCGTTGACCTTTTACGCAGGAAGTGCTAATGAGAATGTGGTTTCACCAGGTGTTTCATATAGTGACCCTCTTAAGAACTTTAGTAACTCCCATTGTGTACTCTAACAGATCTTCTTACACGCATAACCCAAGTAGATTATGCATTCTAGCCTTTTGATCTTCTATTCTGAAAGTAATGGTGTCCAAAGGTCCCAATATTCAACCATTGCTTATGTCATTCTAGCCCACAGATCTTCGGCGTAGATGACGAAGAGGACGACGCAAACGTTGTAGTGGTATGTGCAAATAGCTACAATTTGGAACAAGAAGCCAAAAACACACCAGAAATGGACCTGGAGATCGAAGGCTCATGCAGTGAACGAGATCCAATAACAACAGATCAAATCTCGCAATGAATGTCTATAATTGAATAGAGATGTATGAAACTAATACTAACACAGTAATAGGCCATTATTCACTCTACTCAACTTTGATTTGCTTAAGTTCTACAATTATAGTGCTCTTTGCCTGTTTAGCGCACTTACTGAAACGCCCCCAAATGAAATGCAACGTTCTACGCTTTCGAATGGTGCAAAGATTGTTGCGAAATTCCTACAAACAGCGGAGTTATTGCGATTTTCCAATGTAAAAGGTCAATGCGAACGGAGAGTAGGTGATCATGTAAACTACAAGGCTACGGACACTATTCTTCAATACTGCTGATGAGCATGTGGGTGGTGTTTCTGTTTGTTGTTTGTAGCACCATTTACTAGAACACTCTAGCTAAAGCAGACATTAGTCACGTTAGGGCTGCTGTCATATTTGTGCACCGCAAAATGGACACACGAACGGTGTAGATGTGTGAAGAGATAGTGCCATTGCTTCTCATCGTCGTTTAGCAAAGCAACAGAACAGACACCTGCACAGTGAGGTTCTCCATTTGCGAATGAAGTGTGACGGCAATGAGTTTTCAATACCCACCAGTGGCCTACTTCTTTGTCAGTCACTGTGCGTCCTCTGCTAGTGTACGCCTACCGCAAAGTACCTTAAGTTATTGCAAAGTTTAGTATTTCCAGGCGCTTGTGTAAGGCAAGTTGAAGCAACCGGCACACGGCTGTCAACTGGTAGCATTTCTGATCGTTCTGCTCCTTCTGGACTGTCTATATCTGCAGCGTCTGGATGAACATATTGTCCACTTTGTGCTCCATGGTTCCTAGGATTGCTTCTGTGTTTTGGACGCGAACTTCTTTTAAAACTTTCTATTAAACTATAGTAATTATTCGCTTTTTGGACGCTTTATTTTAAATTCACTTGCTGTGCTGTCACAGTGCAAAGTACACACGTGTATTCCTAAACTGAGCAGCTGTGGTATTTGCTTGGCTTGCACTTATATATAGGAGGGGACAGGTTGTAAGTGGTTTCAATTGGCGTTGTAATAATAACAAGTGTCTCATTATTTAGTTTGATTGGCCAGGTTAAAGGAGGGGAGAATAGTCTGAAGGCAACAAGAATATGATGACGATGACGTTGTTTAATTTCACATTCTTAAGAATTTGGATTTAAGGCTTACCCGCCCATCCCCTTTCGTCCCGAATTCGGATTTATATAAATACGAAATTATGGACAGCCCCTTAGTGATAAATAGTTTATCAAATAGTGAACATAGATGTTCTAAGTGGTGTCATAGTATGATTTGAATTTTGACAAAAGAGTGCAATTGATGTTTGCAATCTTGTTGTTCTGTTATTTGTTCAACTTACCTTATTGTCTTGTTTAAACTTCTTGTTAAACACCCATCAAATAATGTTTTACTTGGCGGTGCTCTTTCGAAAGCATAACTATTTGGAGGCACCACTGAGGGGCTTTCTTAATTAATTATCAAATGGTAGTATTTAAAGCCGACCAGTGTTGGAATTCTTATGTTTCTACCTCTACTTAACTTGAACAGTCATCAAACTTTTTCTATACTTGCAGCTGCTACATTGTACACCTACGTTTGGTAATCTATTAGACAGAATTATAACACGCAATGTGCTAGTTAAAATGTTTTAAGAGTCAACCCACATTTTGTAGACTCCCAACGCCTTTTGTAATGTTAGCCAGAAGTATAGGTAAGCCCTCAGTCAGAGGTGTTTCTAAATATATTTCTTTTCGTACTTTACTGAAAACTTTAATTTAGTTAGCACACTTTATTCACGTAAACAAAACATCTTAAGCTTTCTCTACTAATTTGTAAGTGAGAGTGTAAGGGCAAGTTTTCTGGAGTACTTACAAGCAAAGATATCAACAACCTCATCTATGTCTTCTGTTTTATCATCATGAATGTGCATCAGTGTCAAGTCATTTAGCCTGTCTTCTCCCTTGGTCAATTGCATGTAGACTACATCTTGAGTCAAGGCAGAGCTAATGCTTTTTCGCACTCACACACTTCTTCACGAGAAGCATACACAGCAGCTTGAGGAGGCAGTAAATTATTGAAACTTGCATTTGCTGTTTAAGAAGTACTGCTTGTAAAGTGTCTGGTAGTTTTTTGAGTGAAAATGCCTACCATTTGCACTTCCAATTGCAATTGCAATTCTGTGTTTATGTTGGGCAAGTAGGTCATTCTTATAAAACTCTACAAGACCCTTTATCATTGGTTTATGCTTGGAAGAATCTCTCAGAAACACAGGTGGAAGGGCTCATGGCCAGTGCTTTGAGAACGAGGTTGTTAGACAGATCTCTCACAAACCTTTGGAAGGAACCATGGCCAGTGCTTTGACAATGAGGTTGTTAGACTAAGTGTCCAAGAATTGAGACTCAAACGTGACACACGGCATTATCCAGGAAATGTATTGTAACTGCATGGATATAGTATTTGAATGGGGATCGAGTTGAGCTGGAATGCTGCTTCTTTTGGTTTGTAACCGACATCTGCGTGAAATTGCGAGTTGTTCCCCATCAATCCCAACAGCCATAAATGTAGCTGAAGCATACCAGTTGTTATACTCCTAGTAACTCTGACTGAAACAGGCTGTTCTATCGCTCATGCAGTGCCTACAGCTCATGCACAAAAATTATCGGACATATTACCATGCCTATTTAACACACCAGATTTCTTGCTTTCAACATAGAACAATATGGACACTTTATTTTGACAAATGTAGCTGTAAACTTGGTGATACTGCTATTGCATGTTTAGTAATGAGGTTAGGCTTAAGGGGAAGTCTAGTAAAATGAACTTTACTTGTATGAGGAGATCTCACGAAGACAAATCGATAGCTTTCGTAACCGAGAACGAGTGATGTTTCTGTGGTGTGCCACTGTCTACTTTCTAGTTGACTAAGCTCCGCCTACTGCAAACGAATCAATGGGTTTACTGACAATCCCTACGCAGTGTTCTAGCCAGGATTTTTTGCCAACCGTCAATATGACGTCATTAAATATAATGACATCATTAATAACGTCATCAAATTTTTGATGTTGGCATATTTGGTAATGACATCATAAATTACTTTATCTGTTCTCTAGTTGTATTAGAATCAAATGCAACATAAGACAGACAGACAGACGGGCAGATAATACAGTAGATTATTACATTGACAAGTTGACTTAAAACTGGAATTATGAGCTCACCTAAAAGAGTAAGGGTGTACATTGCAAAACATGAGATTGAAGATAAACAGTAATTAGTAGAACACCTGCTGCAACCACAGCCACTCATTAGCACTTTTTGTGTGAAAGGTCAACAGGAACTCACCTCAAACACCAACAAGGAGACCATGCACTCCCAAAGATTACCAGATGTGAGAATATGTATTGTTCTGCAGCAACTTTGGGACCATCAAGACCACTAATGTCTTTAGATCCGTGATCCCACACTATGCATGCCAAGGCTTCCATTCCTGTCCTAACCGTCAATAATGCTGATTTCCCCACTCCAAATGTCCCTTCCTCTCCCAACTGTCATTTTGACGGTACTGATGGTACTGGCGAGAACACTGCTACGGATATATCAAGAATGCCAAATGTCAATGCAAAGATATTTTGAAGATCTGCTTTCTTGCCATCAGTGGTTTCTCTCTAAAGTAAGATGATTTCGGTACTACTGTAGAGCTGTTTTGCCATCAGACTATGAAGCAGAAGTCTTCATTACTACAGCATACCTACAGAACGTGCTTTTGCTTGAGTAATTGTTTATCCTTGTTCTTTTAATATCCGAAGAGAAACGTTCAGAGCGCCGTCTAGCATATCCTACAGAGAATGTTCCTATTTCACATCCGGTCTGCTTACTTTCTTTTGCCACTGATGGGTAGGTTATAATCCCGGATGTAAAAATAGGAACATTCTCTATAGGATACGCTAGACGACTCTCTGGACGTTTCTCTTCGGATATTAAAAGAACAAGAGTAAACAATTACGTACTCAAGCAAAGCACGCTTTCTAAATAAGCCGTAGTAATGAGGAATTTAGCTTAAGAGTCTGACAGAAAAACAGTTGTACCGACACCATTTACTTTAGAGAGGAAGCGTTGACGGCAAGAAGGCATACCTTCATAATGTCTTTGCATTCACATTTGGCATTGTCGGTATCCATAGCAGTCATCTATATACACATTGATTTGTTTGTGGTGGGCAGAGCTTAGTCGACTAGGAAGCAGAGTGCGGGCATGTGGGCATTGCACACCACAGAAACAGCACTCATTCTCAGTTATGAAAGCAAAGATAACGGAGTAACATATACTGATCGATTTGTCTTCGTGAGATCTACTCATACAAGTTAAGTTCATTTTTGTTGAACTTCCCTTTCATAGGGGCAAGCTCATGCTAGCAGCTGTGCATTTCATGAATTAGGTATTGATCGTGACGCATAGTCACTATTTAGGAATGGCTGGGGTGTCAATGCATAAGCTCGTTTATGCCCCCTTTTTATCTTGGCCCAGAAGCACTACTGCAAAAAACCAATAGCATTACTGAAGTCTCCTGCTTTTCTTCTCTATGTGTGCCAAGTTTTAATCGCTAGAATTGTTTGGTTTATTTTTAAATGTATTTGCAAGTATACCATGATTTCTTCTGACTAAGTATTCTTTAGACAGGTTTTCTCATTTTGCAACGCTTTCTCCGACTGAACTGGTTATGTTTCTTTGTCGCAAACTATCTTGGACAGAACCAGTTTTCTTCATTTTGCAATTGGTTTCGAAAATACGACTATCACGATTTTGTGTGAGTGGAGCAGTGTGTCCTCCACCATTTTGGAAGCAGAGGCGCTGCGCGAGCTCCAATATTTGGCACTAGCAGGCACGTCTACTGACACTTGCAGCCTTTCCTGTTGTTCTCTGATCCCCAAAACGTTTGTGATGAGACATGCGAGGAGTTGACAAACTTGTCTACAGGTGCTGCGACAAGACAACGAAGGAAGCACAACTAATCTTTCTGCTGCGCGTGTGGTAGGTCTATTTAGGAAAATGCGCTCAGCGGCTACAAATTGTCCAGGACGGGTAAACTTAAACTGAATTCAACTGATGAAAGTGCACTTCATATGCTCTCAAAAGATGTAGGTTAGACTTTCATATGGTAACATCTGACGGCTTCTGTAATTAGATCAAGCGGCATAGCAGAGCTCTCCTGGGAGTAGTGCACCCACCATACATTATTGGGAAGTGTTAGGAGCAACGTCTACCACACTTGTTTTGCTCAGCTACTGATGAAAATGCCCATTCTTTGTAGTTTGGGTTCATTCTGAGGCACCCTGTAAGCTGTATGCACAAAGTACAGTTCATGCAAAAAGTGAATGAACAAGAAACAAAAACATTAAAAATGTATCACTAACGCTACCATGTAGGGTTGAGTTTGTGTTTAGTTCTTCTGTAAGAGCGGGTGTCGGTATCAACCATTTATGCTACAACGCATGATTTCTATACCAAACCTATGTGCTTGCAACGGATCATGTCCATGGCAACTCAAATTTGTATTGCAGAGCATGGTTCCCTCTTGAGGACCGACCCAGGACTGTTGTGTAGGGTGATAGCAAAAAGGCTGTTGAATCTAGCTTTACAACAACGTAAGAGACAAGCGGGTCAGTTGTTATGAGCTATAAGGTTGATCAAGCGTATAACTCTTGAAAAACAAGCAGACTTTGGTGAACAGTGTTATATTGCTAGCTCTGAACCATACTTTTACGATGCCTGATATCAATTGGTGAAGAGGTCATTTTCAATTCTCATCGACACAGTGGGAAATGTTACGTTACGATGTATTGTAGCAAGAAAGCTAATAACCACAAAAAGCAGTATTTGCAATGGAAATGTTCTCAAGAGTGCAAACTCCTTTTCCAAGCTGAAGTAAAAGCAATTTTAGCTCTATAAGAAACGCTTTTGATGACACAGTACCAGCGTGGCATGGGCTAGACTGGACTATAGCCCTCCATCATTTGTAGGCGTGGTCATAAAAATTGTGGGCTGTAGATACGTGTGAGGACCAAAGCTGTATATACACCACCCATTTTCCAGTCAATACTGTCTGGCTGCTTTTAAAAAGAAACTAAAAACACATGTGAACGAGATATATACTTACTGATAAATTCTTAGAACGGGATACTTGTGCAATATCAGAACTGGCCATTCAGTTGCATTTTTAATTTTATTTATTTTTAACGGTATATTAACTAATAATCAATACTCTAATCAGCCCAGACGAAGAACAGAATATGAGTTTCTTCTCAAGTGAAAGATCAAAGTAGCGAGTTCAAACTGATGGGTACATGTTGAAAACGTCTAAAACGCAATGCAAACAGTGTGCTAATTTAATTATACACGTGTGAAGCTATGTACGGGTGAGTAAGTAACTGCTCGTAAACTTCCAAGTTTCTGCTGCCCCGGATATATAACTCTGGAGGGAAACTCGCTGCTACTTTCTTAGAACAAGACATTTGGTTACATTTTCATTTGCCTTCACAACAGGATACTGACAATCAATAATCTAATCAGCCCAGGCAAAGAATGGGATCTGTAGCGGCATATCTTCTTTAGGATAGTCGGTTCTGCTAATTTCTCAGAACAGGACAATTGAACGAGATATAGCTCTGAATGAAATTTTTCATGACAATTCTGTCCGGCTGCTAATTCTTCAGAAAGGATTAAAATACATGTGACCGAGATGTACTTCATGACAGATTCTCAGAATGAGATACTCATTTAACAACATAAATTTTTGTAGAACGTTAGGCCATGCAAACTTTTATTTGTGTTTCTCATCCTCTGCGCACATTGATTTGGCACCTTCTTGTTAAAAAATATTGTGTCATACAATGAAAGCAAACATTTCTGTTCATTTAGTTATTTACTAGCTAGTATTTAGATGGATACGTAGATCACACAGTGCCATACAGATATAAAACGTGTACATAACCTTTTCAGATAGAAGCCATTGCAGTCATTGCACAGCGTAGCTGCTGGTGGCTGTATTCTCTATCTAGACAAACGTATGTATTACGCACAAATTATATGGGTAGTTCCATTGTCCGGGATACACATATATACAGGCCCTCATTTCGTATTATTTCCGCGTTCCATTTCGCGTTTTACCAGACCCTACAGGTGACGCTCGTGCACAGAGAAGCACAGTTTGTCCACGTGTTTCCAGATGGCAGAGGAAAGGCAAGAAGGACTTTGTTATATATAGAGGGACGAAGAGGATACGTGATTCTGTTATTGATTTTTATTAAATATGACACTTGTGTTCTAGTTAGTATAGTTCGTTAGAATTTATATGTAGTATAAGCAAGTCATGTAGTTTTGGCACCATGTGAACTTCTGTGAGCAACTTCATGAGCACGTGTATTTACTTTCTATGTGCGGCTACGCCGATTTTGGGAGTGATTTTCTTTCTTCCTTGTGCGCTAATAGGTTTTCTTGTTTCACCAGGACGAGAAACACAGATAAAAGTTTGCATTGCCTTAACTTACTTAACTACAAACAAATAATAATCTAATCTGCTTGTGCAAAGAACGGACTATTTAATTTTAGCTAGTATAATATATACACACCCTTTTCCAGTCTGGATTTGCCACTGATTCTACGTATCAGTCAAATAGAAGCCATAAAAGTGTGTGTGTCCCATAGCATTGTGAGGTTTAGCCCCCTCCCCATTTCTAGAGGTCACGCTACGCCCTGCTCTGGTTGTCTCAATGGTCGTTGAAGTTCTAGCGTCACGAAATATGTAAATGAAGAAGAAGAGTGTCATCATTTGCAGTGTCCATTTGACTTGGTGTGTTTCAATGATGCTGGCTGTTGTTGCTTTGAGAATAATTAGGCAAGCATCCCCTCACTATCCCATACTAATTAAGAACTTTCCTAAGACATGCTTATACTGCTCTTAACAGCCATCACATTATTGATGACATTGATGCTGCTCTTCATTCCAGTGACTTTTTCAATCTCATAAATATTACTGCCATTGTTAAAGTCCATTCCAACAATAGATGCAGTGTGGGAATTGTGGGTAGGTTCTACCTCAGTTTGGCCTGCCCAGTGGGAGGAGAAGGAAATAGAATTAGGGTAATTATCAATTACATAAGTTAAACATATACATATACAATTACTTAGTAGTACACTGCATCCGAAAGCTATATTTCCAGACAATACCACACAATAGTCATTCTCTAGCAGTTCTATACGATAGTGAGTACTTCAGAATCTTCTCTTCCTTGTGTCAAAGTGTCTGCTCCAACAGCAGATGTACCATCTGAAATCAGCATTGGTTCTCAAATTGTCAAGCGAAAGCACGGTTTTGTCTTCAGAAGTTTGCAAAAAGCAATGATAGCCAATGCACACGAATTCTTTGACAGGGAGAAGAGAGAACAACCAATCATGGTTGGAAACGTCGTCAGGAGAACCTCAGAGGCACTAAAGGTATCAGAGAGTTCTATCTGTAATGTCTTGAAAGAACGGCGTGTTGAAGGCGATGTAACCAGTTTTGCAAAGAAAGGCTGTAAACCAAGTTGTGGTCCTACTCAACAACAAACAGATAACTTCTTGGAAGGAGTGATATGTCGAAGAGTGCACAGATTTTACACGAACGGTGAGATTCCAACAATGGACAAACTTCTATTGTCGTTACAAGATGATGTAGACTACCCCTACGGCAGATCTACACTATAGAGAACAGTCAGGAAGATGGGGTTCAGGTACAAAACACGTAACAAGAAGACAACACCAAATCACTGTAAGAATCACTGCTGCACATCATGAATACCTCAGGAAAATTCTGACTTTCCGTTCTGAGGGCAGGCCAATAGTCTACCTCGATGAAACTTGGCTTAATGCTGATCATACTCATGAGCACTGTTGGATAGATTAAAAATCTAAAACTATTTTCCTGTCATGTATGCAACTAGAACTATCAATTTCCAACATAAAAGAATTTTTGATTTTTGCGTTGCAGTTACCCTTTAATCTTAGGTAATTAACCGACAGTTGAACACCAAACTGAAAGCTTGACAACCTAGTGAAAAATAGCGGATTCATTGGCTTTAGCCATCCTATTCACGACAGCTGATTGTGAGCGTAATCTTAGCAAATAACAGCTACTAGAGACAGATGTTTCTGGATCTAATCGGTTAGGAGAGATTATGATTGAAGACTTGACAGACCTAACATAAAAGCGTAAACATACTATTTTGCTTTGATATGGCTAAAGTAGAAATTGTGTAAGTGTAGTGTATTGTAATTGTTAAATTTTGACTACAGTATGTTTGTGAGCGTGCCATCAAGAGCAATTATATGGCATGGCCACCAAAGTTATTGTGGGCGTGAATTAGTGACAGTTGGCACAATATCTTGGCTAGACCCGTGCACATCACAGGTGGCTTCACAAGCAGATGCTCCTGTGAGTACCTGGTCGGGCTCCAGGAGATGGCTACCGCAGGTTTAGAGTTTTCTTGAGTAGCGCACAGGAGCCCATGTTAGCTTGGGGGGGGGGCTTGACTAGCATCTGGCAGCTCCTTGTGTTTAGTTGTAGTTGTGTGTGTGTGTGTGTGTGTGTGTGTGTGTGTGTGTGTGTGTGTGTGTGTGTGTGTGTGTGTGTGTGTATTTGTGTGTATTTGTCAGTGTGAGACGTGTGGGAAGATAATTGCCTTAAAAGATAATCTCCTTAGAAATTTCTAAATGGATAATATTTGTAAGATTTTATTATAGAAATTCCCAAGGTAGGCTGTCAACACATGCATTCTTTTAAGCTAAGGCTCATGTCTACTTAGAGCCAAATTTATTTATTTATTGGTGAAGAACTGATCATGTGCCTACATTTGTTTAGTGACTGAGTTACTGCAAATCAGTATTGTGGTTGCATTTATCTACTTTGTTGATTCATCTGTAATTTTTTTATATTTTTGTAATGACACTGGAGTACCTCTCACTGAAGAACTGTTCATTAGATTATCTACTACTCATGGACGTCATAGCTTGGCACACGGACATCTTGTTGTCACAAACACTTTGGAAAAATTTAAGACTGCTGACAAAGTTCACCTTCTATCTGAAGCTGGACGAAGGGTTGTATATCTTGAAGATGGTACATTATATTTGCATCTGATTTGCATATTTGAATACAGGTATGGGAATCAATTGTCTCTGGTAGAGCAGTTGACAACCCGTCACTACTTGTGCAGTTCTTTTTGTTTACTTTTGCTGTGAGAAGTAAGTGTATTTGATTGCAGTAATGTAGTAATGACTTGTTTGCAGGACTTGAAGAAGTATTACTTTTACTACTGGTTTGCTTTTCCTGCGCTTTGCCCTGAGGACACAGTTGTGGCTGAAGAAGCGGTTTCTATTGAGACATGTTTTAATTCAAAGCAAATGAGTACTTTGCAGTCTAGATGGGCCAAACTGCCAACGTCGAGTGGTAAGATATTGTGCATGGATGGTAGGAGACTTGTTTGCTATAAAATTAAAGTGATTATATAATTTATAAGCTACTATACATTGTATTCAGTTTCATAGAGACTTATTGCTTTTGTTAATATTAGAGATGAAGACTAGTAAACTTTGTTTTTGTGTTGTTGGTTTTCATAAGCTGCAGCAATGTTTGGATACATAGTATATACTGTGTATCTAGTATTCAACTGTTTTTATCAAGGGAAGTTTTCAGGAACAACCTAAAGTTGGAAATAGGCTTGAGATGAGGATATAAATGTTGTTTAAGTTCAATCTGTTGTGGTTGTTGAATTTGAGATTTTTACTTTCCACAGGCAAGATTGGCCTTGCTGTGAGTTGATGCCGTAACTAGAACTAAATAGGGGCAAATATCTTTCGAGAACAATGTGCAAAACAATGGTTTACTAGGTTGTTTGCTGGGCAATTAGTAGACTTCACTTCCACGTCACGTTCTAGCTGTCACTAATATAGCCATACTTATTGGTTTCTTGATATTAGCTCTTTGTTTTCAGGTTCTAGTTTGCAATGAAAATAGGCTACAATGCAGCAGGTGGGATCAGTTATGTAGGGTACATCAAAACTACCTTCAGTAGACCTGTAATAATAATAATAATAATAATAATAATAATAATAATAATAACATAACAATAGCGACAATGGCTACCACTCCATGGTTTGGGGGTTCAAACCCCAGTGACGACAGTAAATTGTGAAACTTGTCTGTCTTTCTTTCTCATGTTTCTCTAGCTTTATCCATGAGACTATGACTCGTTTCAGTTGTTGGGGAGTTTCTGTGGTCTGGCGACGGTCCGTTGATGATGACGTCCAGTGCTTTCCTGGTGGTCGTTGATATCCACTAGGCGTGCTGTATCGAGTACGCGGTCACCGTAATGCCTGCAATCTATATTGAATTGGCTAGTCATTGATCGCCGTATGGACTACACGGAAACATGTACTCCGCTGGGCTCACCTGCCGGGTTGGTGGGCACCCAGATGGGGGTAAAGACCCCACTTGCCCATTATGGAGGGGCATAACGACACATAATAAATAATAATAACTTGCCGCATGTGCAGTGTAGGCCTGGAAACAGTTGACCACATTGTGGCTGGCTGTAGTGCTTTGGCACCAATGGACTACACTGATTGACACAATCAGGTGGCCTCCATCATTCACTGGGATGTTGTTGCCATTTTGGGATTCCAGTGGAGAGAAGATGGTACCGGCATCATCCTGATAGGCTTGTGGAGATGGATGACATTACTATGAAGTGGGATACCACCATCCCCACTGCCAGGAAGATCAAAGCCAATCGTCCAAACATCTGTCTCAGAAATAGGAAGACAAACACTTGTCTTCTTATTGATATCAGCTGTCCTGCTGATGGCAACATTGGCAAGAAACATGCTGAGAAGTTGGCGAAGTACAGCAACTTGCAAGTGGAGATAAGCCGCATGTGGCATTGTCGAACACTTGTGGTTTCGGTGGTCTTGGGAGCTTTGGGCACAGTGCACACAGGTATTGCATGGTGGCTGGACATTATTCCAGGTCATCACAACCTGCAGCACTTACAGAAAACAGTACTTCTGGGATCTACTCGGATCTTTCGTAAAGTCATGTCTTCTTTCTAGACAGCCGTGATGGTCTAAGTGCTTCTGAAGCAGGGTTTGCTTCCGGTACTTGTAATAGACTTTACAAACCAGACTGATCTGGTTGAGCAGGACACATAATAATAATAACTTCTGAAGCAGGGTTTGCTTCCGGTACTTGCAATAGACTTTGCAAACCAGACTGATCTGGTTGAGCATGACATAATAAGTCACCGCCATGGCTTAGTGGTTAGCAACAATGGCTACCACTCCGTGGTTTGGGAGTTCAAACCCCAGTGACAACAGTAAATTATGAAACTTGTCTGTCTTTCTTTCTTATGTTTCTCTAGCTTTATCCATGAGACTATGACTCGTTTCCGTTGTTGGGGAGTTTCTGTGGTCTGACGAACGGTCCCGTTGACGATGACGTTCAGTGCTTTCCTGGTGGTCATTGATATCCACCAGGCGTGCTGTATCGAGTTTGCGGTCACCGTAATGCCTGCAATTTATATCAAATTGGCTAGTCATTGATCGCTGTGTGGACTACACAGACACATGTACCCTGCTGGGCTCACCTGCTGGGTTGGTGGGTGCCCAGATGGGGGCAAAAACCCCACTTGCCCATTATGGAGGGGCATACCGACACATAAAATAATAATAATTCTGGACTCACTTTCTCCAATTCTCTTCTGTATGGCTCTCAATCGGTTATGGCTACCGGATGACCACTGGGCATGGTGAGACTGCCAAACGTCAGCTCATCAGTCATCTACTTTACATGGATGATCTGAAGCTGTATGGCAGAAACTCTGATCAGTTGGATGGGTTGTTGCACACAGTTCATATCTTCTCTGATGACATCCAGATGAAGCTTGAGTTGGACAAAACAACACCTTTCCCAGCTAGCGTCTACAATTATGACAAGGGCTTTGCAGTCACGTGCTTCGTTAATTTTAAAAATAGTATTTGTATAGCTTTCTACGAAAGGTTCTGTATTCTAGGCAAAGAGGAATGTGTATGCATGGAAGATTATAACTGCTATACTCTGGTCTTCAACACTTTGTTCACTTGAAAACAGTCCTGTTCTTATGTCTTGTTTTGAGTGGTACCATTGTTTAGTAAACACTTCATTCACATTGATGTGCATAGAAGACACTTTCCTTTGTTGATTTTTTGGTCAATGATGTTGTGACTATAGATAGCAATAATTTTCGTTCCAAAACAGAAGCAGAGTTTGACTGGAAACAGTTTCATTTATAGATACTCTCATCAAGTCTAATTTGAATGGTTGGTTGTTTTTGTGAAACTTTTTAAAGTTTTAGGTTTTCTATTATTGTTTTTATGTGCACTTACTTGTTGCGTTTTGTATATCAGATCGAAGTTTCTTCTTGGTGGCTGTTAGTGGTGATGGAGTTGACGTTGCTCTACTTAAAGATTACGAAACCTTCTGTAAATTTCATCCAAAGGTTTGTTTTCTTGATTTTTTATGATGTGGAAAACCTGACTTACAAATCATTAAATACTGTTGAAATGTGGTACTGTGGCATTAAAACTACGTGTTTTGCATATTTTTAAAGGAGAGCTCTTACCAAATACTAGACTAGACCTAGCATCTTTCTGTGGGAAGCTCACGGTTCAGCCAGCCACAGAAGCAGAGAATGGGCCACTAGTTGTTCAGACAATTTCTCGTATTAACTTACTCTCTGTCCTCATTTGGAAGTACATACTTTAGGTTTAACTGTACCAAGTGCTTCTAATGCAACCAAAACACAGCGAGACACGATCTATGAACTAATGTAAGAAGGTCTCCTTTTGAGGCTACATGGTTCTATTGACACAGTTGATGTTTGCATGATAAGTTTGGGGTCTCAGTTTGCTCTAGTTAATAAGTCACAACTTCCCACCAACAAAATCCAACAAAACTGTCGACAAACTGTGGGCACTGGCAGATCTCGCGAGTAAATTGACAAGCGTTTTAAGTAGCAGGCAAGTAAAGGGATAGCGAAGATCCTGTGAGCGACATGAAAATCTCTCGAGCGAAATGAAGATCAAAACTGGCAAGTCGATCATCAGCACTCAGGTTTCGTGAATAGGCTAAATATCGTCGAGTGTTTCAAGTCGTGTGGAATGAATGGAGAAGCGCAGATCCTGTGAGCGGCTTCGAGAACAACGAAGATCCCATAAACTGGTAAGCCACCACAGGTGACTCTACGTCACACGCAGAGAAAGGGTGTCAAATTTTACAGTAAAAACTTTGTCCGAACGTGCTAGTGCCAAAGGGATAGTCAAAGATCATGGCTCCTGTTTAGCCATGCAAGATGATATAAAAATTGTGGCATTTTATGAAAGCACTTCAGAGCTATACTCTCCCAAAGTGAAAATTGGGATTAATATTATTTACTGGTGACATCCCTGTTTAGGGAGTGCGCTAAGGGAGTGCTTGTGCACTCCCAGATGTCAAATTTCTAGTACAATAATGTTAAATAGATATTGCAAAATACATAAAATGTCAGCTGAAACTGTAACTTAAACTATAACTTAATTAAGTAATTAGTGTGGGCATGTCTGGACACGCCTGAGTTCATCAACTAAAATAGAAGCACCTTGGACAATATTCAATTTTTTCATGATCACATGAGCATTGAGTTCTGCAGTGTAATGGAAAACTGACATCTCCAGTAGGTCTTAAAGTCAGCAGAGTTGTTCTTTCCTTCTTGATCTTTCGACTTAAGTGACAAAGTGTTCAGCAGACGGTCAGCGGCAACTCCCCAGGTAGCCAAAGTGCTCAAACACTACAGGTATGCAGTTTGATGCATTACTTCCTGGAAGAATCGCACTGTCGTATTTTAGCATTTTTGTTCTTCTCTTTTTTTGCAGCAAATCCACTCAGCGTGGCACAATTGACGACCTCTTTACTCCAGGGATGAGCAAGTGAAATATCCATCTCCTGATCAGACAACTTACTACCTGTGTCGCATATGAGAATATCAGGTCTACCGTCATTGTTCAGTTATCTATTTTTGGTTCTTTCTTGTGGAGAACGGCCAGCTCTTTCAGGCATTCTGACCAAGAGTTTACAATGGAGTCATGAGCCCAAATGGGACCTCCTCCGTGTTTTGATGTAAGGGTAACTGCAACGCAAAAATCAAAAATTGATAGTCCTAATTGCATACATGACAGGAAAAATAATTTTAGATTTTAGGTGAAGTCTTTGCTGAGATAAAGCAGGTCAAAGTTGGTTCCGGTTCTTCAAGTTCCGATAATGGGCGTGGTGTATGTACACGTCACAGAGGGCAGACTCCACGCTAGCGTGTTCTGTCAACAAAGGAATCTGTGCCGAAAGAATGGTTTGGTGTTGTGTGGCTGTACCAATTCGTGCAAGTCATATGCAAGCTTGTTTTGATTTCCGAAGATCTCTAAGCTAAGAAAACAGTGGGAATCGCAAATAAGGAGGACAATTGCAGAGAAGTTTGTGTCGTAGGGGCGACCTCTGAGGACGACGCATCCTACTGAGTGGACAGGAGTCTGTAGTAGCCACTTTTACCCTGATTGCTTTGAGATACGTACAGCCAGGTCTATTCAAGAACTTGGTCTGGGTTGTAGAAGAGCGAAATTGAGGCCACCATTTTCCATCTACCTGCCCCCACACTTCAAGATCGCAGCACTCTGCAAAAGAAAAGGAGCGCCACATTTGAGAAGTGGGAAAAATGAGGTTAAGGAAGAATCTCGTGCAAGACTAAAAGTACGTCAAATGGGTAGGAGAGGTCAGACTCTTGATTGCTAGACTTGCGTTTAGGTGCTATCCTCATGTGTAGTGAATGCAGTCGTATTCATTACAGTATACTGTACAGTGAAGTCAAACCTTGTGTCAATGTGAATTCAACGTACGAACGTCAACTCATTTTGTTCTCTTTCTCACAGCAATAGCTAGAGTTTGCATGAACTCACCAGTACACTGTGCCACTATTGTCGCTAGTATTTGACATTACTATCGTGTCATTATTTGAGAAAACCTCAAGTACGTTTTGACAGCACACGCACTCCACACGAGTACATATCCATCATCTCACAATGACTGCAGCTGCACCTGTGATAGTTGTTTACTTACCCAGATGTGCATCGATTACATTTGCTACTCCTACTTCTACTTGCGATTGGTGACAGGCTATAGGGTAGCCTGTCTTCTTCCTCGTCCGCTTTCAGAGCAGCAGGCGATCTCAAAGCTTCAGAGACACTGTTGCTGAGCTCAAACCTGTGTGGTCTAGTCACTATAATGGCTCCCCAAAAATTTTTTTCTGCGGTTCATGCAATGACGGAACGTTATTATCACGTGAAAACCTCCAGAGGGCTCTTCAGGAGAATAACTGTTGCTGCCGTTCCCTCTACCTTAGCAGCGTTGCCTTGGATATGAAGATGTAGTCATTTTACAGGCCGCTGACTATACAGGCGCATGCATCTCCTCTCTGTGACGTGTATATACACCATGCTCGTTACCGGAACTTGAAGAATTGGAAACAACTGTAACCTGCTATATCTCAGCAAAGACTGAACTTAAGAATCTAAAACAGTTTTTCTTGTCATGTATGCAACTAGAACTATCAATTTCCAAAATAAAGGAATTTTTGATTTTGGCGTTGCAGTTACCCTTTAAGAGGTGATACTCGAAATGCATTCCCTAAAAAGGAAGGTGAAGCCTTAAACGTAAACAAGCTGCTAGCCGAAATTCGCCTGGTTTTAGTACAAGCTAGTTTGACGTTGGGATTGGTTGCAAGAAGGCACCAGCTCCCTTTCCATTAATTAAGCCTGGCTGAAACTTCATCTGAGTTTTTTTTCCTAACAGAAGATTGTAATCATGATCAGCCGTTGTGCACATGAGACGATGTTGTAACTTTTCCGGATCTTCAAGAATTTGACTGAGAGATTTTCACTTAATAAAGATTTCTCTGGCAGTTGTTGTATAGTTGCCGACACTAGTGACAGATGGTGAGAGAGATTTTTCACAAGGCTGTCTTTCTAACAAGTTGTTAATCGATCATGCGAGTTCAACCACAAAGACAGCTTTCGGAATGTGTGAGCCCAAGCTGCTAGGAATGCTATGGGAGCAACTGATTGCATCCTCAAGTGACCAAACCCTCCATGCCTAATAGGTAAAAACAACTCTGACACCATGAATCAGAGTCTGATACATCCAAACCCATGATTGAAGAAAATTTTGATATGTTTGGTCATCATGTATCAAAGCAGCTTTAATGAGCTGTTCCGGTAGGACAGTTCTGCCCAAATGGTAGAGACTAGGAACGTAACAGTGTCTAAGTAGCAGTATGTGGATCGTCCAATTCTATTAGTTTTGAATAAAGTTCAGTGCCAGAGTTTGCCTTGTTTATGCAGCGAGTGGAAACGTTTCTGCTTAGAGACGAGTAGTCCAGTTGACTCAAATTGACATTGTAGGTCATGTACAGTTTCTTCAGGTCATTTATAACCATGTAGTCAGCCAGTGTGTCTGTCCACATTTTGCGCAAAATGGTCGTGATGGACTTATCATGTGCACCTCGCACCTCGGCGTGAGTCGGGCCGGGTCACCATAGATCGCATTTACCTAGCCAGTTTTTACTTCTCGTGCAACACTAATGATTATCATACATGGGACCTGTCTAAATACGACTCAGACAGGAGTCACCAGAAGAAATTCTTGTGGCTGGCGGAATGGCTGGGTTCGGTCCCCGGGTGATTTTGACGTGCTTGTGCACTCAACCCGTATCTCAAAAAAAGATAGATAGATCTGCCTTCTCTGCCCTATCAGTTTCCGAACGAAATAGCACTTACAACATTGCGTCCAGATCTAGTTGTTTACAGTCGCAAGTTGAAAGAGTATTGGCTGCTTGAATTGTCGGTACCTTTTGAGCCAGTGGTGGAAGATACTAAAGCAAGAAAACATCTACGATATAAAGATCTTGTGCAGGATGCCAAGTTCTCTTATCACACAGAATTGCTTCAGCTAATTGTTGGTTCAAGACGTTTCATTTTCTCCGAAACAAAACGATCACTGGCCCGAGTGTGCAAGCCATTCAAACAAGACATGGACATCCTTTTTGACAACATTATTCAGGCAGTTATCAGAAGTTTCTATCGCTGCTGGGTTAACAGAAAAAACTAGTAGTTCAAGTGTTTGTCTTGTTTAACTGTTTTTTTTGCTTGAAATGTAGTTTCTTCCTATTTTAGTTTCCTTTTAGTCTTAGCGGAATCATCGGTGTTACAGGAGATGCCAATCCTGGAAAAGACTCCGCCTGCATTATAAGACGCTTATTGTTGTATTCTGTTGCGGATATATGACAATTAAAGAATCTCATAGATAGATAGTTCAACTCGATATTTGCAGACAATGCAGCAGTTGTCACACATGGAATCAAGGAAGCTGAGCTCGTATGTCAGAGAATTGACCAGTTTCTGGAATGGTCTGGTCTTCAAGCTAATGTCAGCAAATGTTCTTGCTTTGCTTGAAGGAGGCAACCCAGCCCAGCTATTTTTGATCCGCAGCTCACTCTTCAGTCTCAGCCCATCCCATTCTTAACTGTCAAGAAGAGTTACAGATACTTGGGGTTACCGATTCCTGCCGACTTGCATTGTGATGTCGTCAAGTCAGAGTTGCTGGATCATGTAAACTACCTGTTTGCTCAAGTTGACAAAACGGCGTTGTCCCGCTTCAGCAAATGCCAACTTTACAAGAAGGCTGTGTTACCTCGACTAGCTTGGTTACTCAGCATTTCTAGTCTGCCTCTTTCCTGGATTCGAAGTCATCTTGATACGGTGGTCACGAGATATCTGAAGAAATGGGTTGGACTTGCTCACTGTGCCGCTGTATCCCGTTTGTTCTCGGACACCAATCGTGGTGGATTTTACCTTCCTCAACCTTCTGTTTTCTTCCAGAGTCTCCAGTGTTCTTGCCTTTTATGATTTACCAAGTCAGATGATGTTTATTTAAGAACTTTAGCTTTTGCAAATATCAGTGACGAAGCACAGTCGTCATCCTCTCGATTCTTGCCTGGCACCTTCTTCGCAGACCACTGTCTTACATGTGGTTCTCTTAAAAATAGTCTGAAATTCATCAAGAAATAAACTTCTGAGATTAATTGTCAGAATCATTTTCGTCATGTATCGTCACTGTCAGTACAGGGTGCTTGCAAGGTGTGAAGATTTAGAGGCTGCTCAGTGGTCAATATCAGTGAAGCATCTTCCTGACAACCTGTTCAAGTGGGCATTTAACGCTATCCAAGAGACTTTCCAACTGCTCTGAACCTCTGTTTCTGAAAGAAGTCGGAGTCCAACCAGTGTTCCCTCTGTCGACAACTGGAGTCCCTTTGTCATGTCCTTAATGCTTGCCCAGAATTGTGGAAAGTGGGTCTTTACAAGGAGAGGCATGACAATGTTCTTGCACTTCTTTACAACTTTAGCAAGTCTAACATCTCTTTGGACTATCGAGTTCTTTGTGATCTTACTTCTCTGCCCTATCAGTTTCCAAACGAAGTAGCACTTACGACATTGTGTCCAGACCTAGACATTTACATTTGCAAGTTAAAAAGTCTTGGCTTCTTGAATTTTCGGTACCGTTTGAGCCGGTGGCAGAAGATACTAAAATAAGAAAACATCTACGATATAAAGATCTCGTGCAGGATGCTAAGTTCTCTTATCACACAGAATTGCTTCAACTAATTGTTGGTTCAAGAGGTTTAATTTTTCTCCGAAACAAAACGATCGCTGGCCCGAGTGTGCAAGCCATTCAAACAAGACATGGACATCCTTTTTGACAACATCATTTAGGCAGTCATCAGAAATTCCTATCGCTGCTGGATTAACAGAAAAAACTAGTAGTTCAAGGGTTTGTCTTGTTTAACTGTTATTTTTGTTGCTTAAAATGTAATTTCTTCCCATTTTAGTTTCCTTTTAGTCTTAGCAGGATCATCGGTGTTACAGGAGATGCCAATCCTGGAAAGACTTCGCCTGCATCATAAGACGATAAAAAGAAGGTCATAGGGTTTTCATGTTTTCTGTGAGCTCCCTCTTTGGCTGTCTTTTCTTCTTTGGAGAGTTTTTTGCTCTAGCTGTCGATCATATTTCAGTAGCTGACGTCTTTAGCTACTGTTTGATACGAAGAACACGTCATTTGAAGCCGGTTTTCTTTCTTTGTCTTTGTCTGATCGAGTCGCACGTGATCAAGACGTCTCACTCTACGAGGAAACGTCGTACAGAAAGACAGCCAACCGTTTCAGGTCCATTGCATGTCTGTTCGTTGCTTTTTGTCTTGTGCGCAGAGTTTCTCTGCCGTACGAGTGACTATGCTTGTGTGTTTCGTCAAAGTCAAAATGGCGGCGCACATTGTACACGACTTGTCACTGAGGATTCGAATAGATGAAAGCTTGTCTGTGTCATATGACGAGGTAGAAGAGGCGGTGTTGCAACACGTACGCGTTGATGAAGTAAGCTGCATAGCCAGAGTACAACGTCATCATTACCAAATCACTGTGAAGAATCAAGCAGCCAAAGAGACACTTCTGACACATGGAGTAGACATCAAGGGAAGGCATTTTGCATGCGAAAGCGTACAGAAACCAAAAACACAGTACACAGCAGTCACATTGTTGATGCCATTTGAAATGGACGATGCTCACGTGATTTCCATATTATGTAGAACAGGCACACTTGTGTCGACGAGGAGGCTAACTAGCAAGAAACACCCCACCTTCAAAACTGGTGTCAGATTGTTTAAGGAATGTACGGCTGATGACTTTCCTAACTCTTATCACAGTTGGTCACTACAATCTGGTAGTGCCAGTCTGTGGGGAAAATGGTGAGGCACTGCTATCGGTGCAAGAGTGCATCCCATCTAGTAAGAGATTGTCCCGAACCAGACACGCGTTCACATGACTGGATGGATGCTGCTGACACAAGGATGGAAGAATCTGAAAGTGCAAATGCCTTAGAACCCTGTCCTGTGCGTGAGAGAGCTGACTCACCGTGGACCAGCGACGGCAGATCGTGTGCTGGTACTCCAGAATTGCCATATCTGGAAGTACAAAACATCATCCCAGATGGCGACAGACAATGCGGTGCTTCTCTAAGCGTGCCCTCGTCTTTTGTTACAGTGGACAACTCGGATCTTCTTCTGGTGTCCGAGGATTAGATAGGGGAGGAGTCAACTTCCCAGAACGATGAAGAGGGCAGGTTCATTGAACAAGCACCAACTCTGGCTGTTAATAGAGCTCCCGACGAAACTTTGCAGTGTGCACCCGATCCTCACATGGTTGACAAAGTTACAAACCCTTCCGCTGACTCTTCCCTCTCCATCACTACAACTAGTCGTCAGACCTCAGGAACAGCCAACTGGGTGGAGCCAATCGTATTGGCCGGCCAAGATCACAGTTACTTTGACAAAGGCGATAAGGACAACTCTGTCTTCGTCCAACCACCTTCCAAAAGAAGTAAGCGCAGAAGAAAGACAGAATCTTTGAGAAGCCTTTCTGCATCACCAGCCAGGTCGATACGTAGCAGATCACGATCAAAAGAACCGAATGTAATCATCCAAGAGGGAGAACCAATGATGCCTTATCGCCTGCGCGACAGAACAACGGTTCTGAGAAAGCTGCGAAGTGATTCTCCATACTTCAGAAAGAGTAGTGATGCTCCTGAGTCGATCGCTACACTTCCCAACACCCAATAATTGTTCTTTTCTGTCCCACTCTTTCCGTCTAGTCCTTTTCCTTCCTTCCCATCGTTTTAAGTGTCCTCATGTCGGTCTTAATTATTGCTACCTTAAATGTCAATGGTCTTCTTAACCCATCCAAGCGTTTTGCTCTAAATCGCTTTCTCTGTTCTTTCCAAGTTGATATTGTTGGTGTTCAAGAGACTCATTGTGCTACAGATGAGGAATCTCAAGAATATAGTAAAGATTTTCCTTCTTATGGTGTCTTATGCAATCTGGAAACATCCCAGCAAAATGGTGTTGCTATTTTTATCTCCAAGCGCACTCACTCCGAATTTTCTTGTACTGGCAGAGATAACGATGGACGACTGATATCGTTATCGGTCAGAATAGAGGGAAGTGTCTACCACATTACATGTGTATACAGTCCTTATACGAGTGTCGACAGAGTGCAATTTCTTAGGTCTCCGTAGAACCTCTCGTGGGACAGTCCAATCATTGGATCCTGGGAGATTTCAACGCTGTCATGGATTCATGCTTAGATAAATTCAATGCTTCGCGTGACAGACTCGTTCCCGGTGCCGTTGTTTAAGCTTGTTGATCAAGAGCTTTAACTATAAAGATGTTTATTGGTCTAGGTATTCAAACGGTAGAGATTTCACGTGGAAACGACATAACGATCGGGTTACACAGATGTGTCGTTTGAATTTAATATTGTGCAGCGACGATTGTCTCAACGTCAGCGAGGTCCGCAATGACCCATGGCAGCGGTCGGACCACTTTTTAATGACACACACTTTTATACCTTTGGAAACCAGTACGAACCGAGGTCCTGGCTACTTCCACATGAACGTAGACGTATTAACAGACAGAAAATTTGTAGACAACGTCAAAAGCTTTTGGACTGAGTGGCCAGCAGAAAAACAATGGTTTCCTTCGATCGTCGATTGGTGGAAGGTGGGTAAATGTTAATTGCGTGATCTTACTCGCGCTCACTGTGAAGAATGGGCAAGAAGTAGGCAAAGCCGAAGGAAACATCTCCAAGCCACACTTTTCGAGTGTCACAACCGCTTGTCGGCCGAACGAGAGGATTGTAGTATAAGCACACGTGATTGTCTTTGTCAAACTGAAAAACCAGTTGCACGCTCTGGACCGCTTGGATGCCGCTGGTGCCATGGTACGTTTTCGTCTACGATGGATCGAACGAGGGGAACAGTCGACACACTTTTATGCCCGTTTAGAACGGCAATGACAAACGTTTAGGACAGCAACGACAGACGAACAATACGATGACAGAGCTGCGTTACGAAGGAAACACTTACAGCGAGACGGAGGGCATGTTAGAAGCAGCAGCTTCCTTTTATGAACGTTTGTATTCTGCCTCCTCTATCTACCAACAATCAGCCAATCGACAGACTGCAAGCCTTGATTGAAGACTGACACAGCAAGACAGTGCATACTTAGATAGACCTATTACTATGCAAGAGATACGTATGGCGCTGGCTTCAATGGCGAGCAATAAATCTACTGGCATCGATGGCGTTCCGTTGGAATTCTATCGTCGCTGCTGGAATCTGCTCGAGTCAGATCTTCTTGATGTGTATCATACGGCTCTAAGTAATGGTAGACTCGGTACGAGTCAGTGGACAAGTGGTGATCAGACTGTTACACAAAAAAGGAGAAAGGTGGTACCTCAAGAACTGGCGACCAATATCACTCCTATCAGTCGATTATAAAATCCTAACCAAAGTATTAGCGTCTCGACTGACGAGCGTATTACAGATCATCGTCCACGAAGACCAGACGTGTTCCGTATCGGGCAGATTCCATATCGGGCAGATTCCGTATCGGGCAGATTGATCAGAGGCAGCTGTCGTGTCTTACAAGACACGGTAGACTACTGCGAGGCGACAGACAGAGGAGCCGGACTCGTCAGCCTTGATCAAGAGGAGGCCTTACCACGTTGAATGGTCCTTTCTCGACAAGTGATGGCCGCCATGAATATTGCCGAGATCTTTCATTCATACATTTCGACATTGTATCGAGACGTGTCGAGTCGTGTCATTATCAACGGCTTGATTTCATGAAAGATCCATCCGACACGAGGAGTGCGGCAGGGCTGCTCCTTATCACCCATTCTGTATGTGTTAGTCGCGGAGACGTTGTCTTCTACTATCAGAAGTTCTTTCATCACAGACTTGCAATTGCCGCAGACCCAAAGTATTGAAAGTGGCACAATACGCAAACGACACTACTGTAGTTGCAACTTCTGACCGCGACTTCCATATTCTTCAACAGTGTTTATCTTTGTATCAAGGCGGCAGTGGGGCACGACTAAATATCTCCAGTCCCGTGGTCTGTTTGTAGGTCCTTGGAGGGACAGCACACACAGACCGGCCCATGTCTCTGTCGTAGACGACAGATAGCCTCAAACTTTTAGGCATACACGTCAGTGCCGCTCGTTCCCTAAACGAAATGAACTGGCAAGGAGCAATTGACAAGATGCGGGTGGTACTTCACTTTTGGAAACCACGTGATCTTTCCCTTGCCGGACGTTCCTATGTGACACATACGCTCATGGCGTCCAAATTGTGGTACGTGGCTCAGGTCGTCCTGGCACCACCGTGAATGGTCAACAAGATCAACACTGCCATGTGGAAATTTATCTAGAAAGATAACGCCAAACTTGTAAGCCGACGAGTCTGTTGTCGGACCAGGCCTGAATTGTAATTCACAACAAAGTTGCTGCTCTGCAATTACAGTGGATCTCTAAACTAACAAGTAAGGGCGACGACAGTTGGAAGTATTTTGTGCAATTTTGGTTTGATTGAGCAGCCATTCCTTTTGCCAACCATTGTGGCCTCTTGTCAGGAATCCGAGTTCCTATTGACGCTTCAACGGTGCCGACAGGATGAGTCCATCTACATTGTTGGAGGCGACTTCATAATCTCTGTTTGGCAAACCAAACATCACCGATCCGAATGGCGAACCGTTCTATTCGCGTTCCATGGCGACCACGGGACTGCACTGTGGGTGATTTACTAGAGAACAATAGGTGGAAAGAGATCGCACAATTGCAACAACGATATCAAGTCGGACCATGCTTTCTTAAAGGCTTTGTGCATAAGCTGCACACTGCCATACCAGCCGTCTGGTTTACATTGCCAGACACCGAAGCCAGTTTGTCAGTGTTATCGATTTCCTTTCCACTTATGACGCCAATTCCTCATTCCTTCAAGAAAATGTACGTTCAGATGGCAAAATGCCGAGATGTTAGACAACTAGCCGAGGATAAGTGGACGCTCCCTTCTTGGTCGGAGGGCTGGTCGACGGCTTGCTCCACTTCAGGATGCAAGACTGGACACCCCATATTCCAATGATATTGCTTTCGAATTTCTTCATTGCGTTCTTCCGACTCCCGACCGTCTGACACTCTTCTGACCTTTTCACGACACCTCTTGTCACTCGTATGGCAACGCACGGGCTGATCTTGAGCATATTTTCGCTGGTTGTCTGTCGGCGAGGTCTCTCCAACGTTCTTTACGACGTATTTTTACCTGCCTCCGGTCTAATGTTCCGTCTGATGTGACTCTTGTAGCTGCTTTGTTTTTGTGTGGTCTATCGCAATCATAGCCGCATCGTTTATCATCTGGACCTTCATCGCAGCCTATTGGCAACATCGTAATTCTTTAAATTCTTATAGCATATTGAGTGTAACAGCTTCGGCCATCAGGCGGCAGATCATGGAGGAGTGGTACGAAGCCCGCCTTCATCGTCTGCCGAGAATTGATTTCTTCTCGCCAATGGAGACCACCGGATAGGCTGTGCGCCTTGTGTTTTGTGGATGGCGAGGGCAGCCTTGACATCCGCCTGTGTCCTCTGTTGGGTATGCCAATATAAAACAAAAAAAACAACAAAATCTGATCTAGTCAGTCACTCAGTCAGTCATTTATAACTATGTAGTCAGCCAGTGTGTATGTCCATATTTTGCACAAAATAGTCGTGATGGACTTATCATGTGCACCTCGCACCTGGGCGTGAGTCAGGCCGGGGCACCATAGATTGCATTCACCTAAGCAGTTTTTACTTCTTGTGCAACACTAATGATTATCATACATGAGGCCTGTTTAAATACAGCTCAGACAGGAGTCACCAGAAGAAATTCTTGTGGCTGGTGGAATGGCTGGGTTCGGTCCCCGGGTGATTTTGACGTCCTGGTGCACTCAACTTGTATCTCAAAGAAAGAAAGAAAGATAGATAGATAGATAGATAGATAGATAGATAGATTATTTATTAGATATATCCAATTCTCTAGTACAATGACATTCGATAGATATGGCAAACTACATAAAATGTCAACTAAACTCAAACCTAAACTCTAACTTAAGAAACTAATGTGGGCGTGCCTGGACACACCTGATTTCATCATCTAAAATGGAACCACCTTGAACAATGTTCAGTTTTTTCATTATCACACGAGCATTTAGTTTCTGCAGTGTAACGGAAAACCGACGTCTCCAGTAGGTTTTGAAGTCAGCAGAGTTGTTCTTTCCTTCTTTATCTTTGGACTTGAGCGATAAAGTGTTCAGCAGACGCTCAGCGGAAATTCCCCAGGTGCCAAAGTGCTCAAACACTACAGGTATGCATTTTGGTGCACTACCTCCTGGAAGAATCTCGTCATATTTAGCATTTTTCATTTCTTCTCTTTTCTTTGCAGCAAATCCACTCAGTTTGGCGCAATTTTTGACGACCTCTTTACTCCAGGGATGGGCAAGTGAAATATTCATCTCCTGATCAGACAAAATACTGGTGTATATAGATAGATTTATTGGATATCAAATTTTATAGTACAATGACGTTAGATAGATATTGCAAACTACATATAATGTCAGCTGAAACTCTAACTTAAACTGTAACTTAAGTAATTAATGTGGGCACGCCTGGACACGCCTGGACACGCCTGAGTTCATCAACTAAAATAGAACCACCTTGGTCAATGTTCAATTTTTTTCATGATCACACGAGCATTCAGTTTCTGCAGTGTAACGGAAACTGACGTCTCCAGTAGGTCTTGAAGTCAGCAGAGTTGTTCTTTCCTTCTTGATCTTTAGACAGGCGTCCAGTAATTTGTTTGTCTCAGTTCTTACACCAGTGTCTTGCCGCTTGTTGCTTTGGTTTGCTGCTCGAGTGACACATCAACCGACTGTTACAATTCAAATTTGTCGCCATTTAGTCAATCAGGCAACATGTCCAAATGAATCAACTGTACTTTCTGCAGCAAGTCGTACGTTGTTTAGGACAGCATATCCACACTTGTTGAGAGAGAAACCGTAAGTCGTATACTCAATTCCTTGCAATTGCTTGTCGACTGTTGAATCATCTGTTCACGTGAAAAGTTGATCTGTGGAATCTTGCAACATACCTCCCACCCATAAGCAGAGTGAAAGCACGTCTATATCTTGCAATGAATTGAGCAATATTGAAAGAGTCCATCTTGGAAGTTTCCGGATTGAGAGTGTTGTTGTGCTAACTTCTCACAAGCAGACAGAAGGAAAAGCGAAACATCTCTATTCTGTATGAAATATTTCAAACAACTGGACGTTCGTATGAAGAAATCTAACTGTTTGAAGAAATCACGTGAGGTCAATATGGTGGCTGAACATGATAGCTGTTCTCATGGCTTAGTTTCGGACACTTTATCTATTAGGGAGACAGTAAAACACCTTTCAGTATTCCAACCACAGAAAATCACTATTCTCAATTGCATCAAATTTCCCGAAACAGCTGAGGTATGGAATTCTGCTGACTGCTATTTTGCATCCACTCTTGTCCCACATGTCTGTCTCGAGCAGGATGTAGATATTGCCAATGACACTTTGGTAGGCGGTGTTTACGAATATCGATGCCAAAAGTTTGGTGGAGTCAAGACAGCAAGGAGGAAAGGAGGTCACAAATCAGCTTTGTTTTGCCAAATAACCAAAGCTTAGAGAGAAAAGCAAGCTGCTCAAAGAGCTCTGAGGCATGCCAAGAAATCAGGTAGCATGAATAAAGCAGATGCGTTATCTTTGGTGTCTATATGGAGGCAATTTCTGACAGCACTTACCAAACTAAAAAGGCTGGAGCGAAGGTAGGAGTGATCTAGTTGATACCAAAACCTGGAAAAGTAATCCGTCTGATCCAGCATCAGTTCGTCCCATAGCCTTGACCTCTGTTATTGGTTTTACATCCATTCTCAACGATCAGCTATTCAACTATTTCATCACTTATAAATACCTTTGTATATATGTACAAAAAGGTTTCATCAGTCATGTTAGTGGATGCCATGAACATCAGTTCAAACTTGTTGAGGCTTTCAGAGATGCAAAACACACCAAAGAACACAGAATATTTTGTAGATTGACCTACGAAATGCCTTTGGTAGTGTGCATCACTAGTTGGTTCAATTGCTTTGTCACATTATCACTGTGATGTATCATTGAAGAAGCTGTTTGCTGACCTGTACACTGGTTTACAAGCAATCATGTTGACTAATATCTGGTCTACTGTCCTTTTTCCGTATGGTGTAGGAGTCTTTCAGGGTGATCCGCTATCTGTAGCTATCTTCGAAATGATTATGAATCTCTGTAGTGACTCTTTAGAGTCACTGAAACCACCATGTGCTTACAAACTGTCAGTGCATCACGATGTATTTCTATCAATATTTGCTAACGATACTGCAATCATCACTCGTGGAACAGAGGAGGCTAAGATGGTCTGCAAGAGAGCAAAGGAATTTTTACTGCGGTCAGGACTGGATGTCAATGCCAGTAAATATGCCATGTTTGCTCGCAGGAAACAGCCCTCTCCAACAGTGTTTGACTTGGAGCTGTAGCTGCAAGATCAAAGGATTCCATTTCTGAAGACAGGCGACAGTTATAGGTACCTCGGTCTTCCAGTTTTGGCTGATTTCAACAATGAAGATGTGAAGTCTGAATTGTTGTCACCTTTGTCGACTAACCTCCTTCAGTGTGTTGATGGCACTGCTGTCTCGAGACATGCCAAGTGTATCCTATACAAAGGAGGAATTGTTTCTCGGTTATCGTAGTGCTAGTATTGCTTCACTTCCATTATCGTGGATTGAGAACACGCTAGACAGTCGTGTCACTCGCTACTTGAAGAAATGAGTTGGATTGACCCACTCGGCTACAGTGGCAAGACTATTCTTAAATTTGGAACATGGAGGTCTTGATTTACCAATATCATCTGTATCGTTCAAAAACCTACAGACGTCTTGTCTTCTGCGTTTCACAAACTTTAATGACAGTTGCCTAAAGGCTTTGGCCAATGCGAAAGTTGAAAGAGTAAGCATGATGGCTACCTCTCGTTTTGTAGTAGGTGAATGCCCCAAAGATCTAGAGATTCTGGGTGGTTCTCCTAATGATGCTCAATTATTTAGTGACAGAAAAGTTAGAGAGGTCAGAAAATACATCAGGTTACGAAGTCAAGAACACCTCTGGAACCATCTAACTCTTTACCAGTGCAAGGAAGAGCGGCATGATGTGTAGACTCGGACACCACTAGATGGTCAACTGCCATTAAAGAATTACCTGATGAGCAGTTTATAATGAATGCCATTGTGGTCACTCTACCCACGAAAGCTAACCTCCATTGGTGGAAGTGGACACTCTGCCCACAAAAGTTAACCTCCATCGGTGGAAGAGATCGGAAGTCAATCATTGTCTTCTTTGCAGACAACCACAGTCTTTAGGTCATTTTAATGCATGCCCAGTACTGCTGAATTCAGGAATTTACAAGTCGAGACATGACAGGTTGTTGACAAGGATTTTTGATTTCATTAAACGGCATTTACCACCTGACTACCAGATAGTCGCTGACATTCCTAACCAAACTTATGTAAGTCTTTCCAATGGAAATCACAGCAACTAACCTTCGCCCTGATATCATAGTTTGGATGGCAAATATCAGGGAAGCTTGGCTGCTAAAACTGTAGGTTGTATTTAAACCATCTTGTGAAGACACTAGATTACAGAAAGAAATTGTTGCAATAAGTTATTGATAGGATGGCTAATGAATGGTATAGAACGAAGCTCATTCACTTTCTGATTGGGTCTAGAGGAATGATGTTTGAAGACATGAAAACGTCATTAGCAAGGCTTGGCAAACCTAAGCGTACAGACATTTTGAATCTGGTAATCCTGCTCATTAAAGCAGTGGTCGAAGCCTACTATCGCTGTTGGGTTGCTAGAAATAAGATAAAAAGAACCATAATAGAGAAACTCTATGTTTTTTGTGCATGCTAGTATATGTGATTGTGTTGTCCTTTACTGGACTGTTAGTGTGCCAAGAGATTTGAATCTTGTTGTGACAGTACCTGTTATAATAGGATTGCTATTCTTCTGTAGCTTTTTCATGTATGGCAATAAAAAGATTATCATGCATAGATTTATTGTATATCAAAATTTCTAGTATGCGTTAGATAGATAGATACTGAGTTGTAAGATTGCATTTTCTGTGGACAACTTTTGTAATTGACATGATGTTTTTGCTTGTTTTAGTTTTTTGTTGCCTTTGCTGATCCATGTACATTGGAAAAACATCCAGGATGGCCTCTGAGGAACCTTATCATGCTGTTGTCAAGGAGATGGTTAGCTGAGTATTGTAACTAGTTATGATGTTGTTAAATCTATTTTTACCATTGAGCATGTTTTCGTATAAAATGCAAAAGTTTGGTATATTGCCTTGGTTATTTTATAAAGCCTTTATTGTATAGAGTTGTTCTGCTTCAGTATTCTCGCCAGTACCGACCGTACAGGCATTTTGCCAGTTGGGTTAGTGAGACAGCTAGTGGAGACATGAAAAGCAGCCATTATTACTGATTGGGAATGAACATGGTAGGCCTACCAACAAATGTCTTAGTAGAGCAGAAATTTAAATATTTTATAAAGGTAGTCTTGATGGGGTTTCGTCTTTCCTGATTGAGAATATTGTAGATTATCTTACTCTGCTAGAGGTAGCTGTCAACAGCTGCAGTTACACTGACTCAGTGGGACTACGGTTGGACTTCCGCAATTCCACACCTTTGCAGTCTGCCAACCACCACGGCCGCTATAGCAGCATATAAATTACCCTCGTTTGAAAATATAACTAGATAACGAGGACGTCTAGCAACTTGAAACTTTGTTTGAATGCAAATGAAAACAAATTAGTAAGCTGGACACATGCTTGTTTCGATTTCATCCCCCTCCCCAACACCATTTCCGACCACATTAGCCAAAAGAAGCATTACTGAATAGTGATGTTGACCTCGGACAAAAAGACAAAAAGAAGCTTGTGTCCAGTTCTTCAGTTTGGTTTGTGCAACTACCAGACAAGATTTGGGCTTTGTAAGACTAGAGATCAAAGAGTTTTAGATCGAACATGAAGGCGTCTTGCTGCAACCATGGAAACTTGGCAAAGAAGTATCTTGTGTACACAACTTGTGGCAGTCGAGAACAGTCTCTAGAGCTACAGTAACTGTTTCTTTTTTTATGCTCTCTAAGACAGTATCTAAGCTACAGTAACTGGGTTTGTTTTTGGGTATGCTCTCTCTGACGTCATTGTGGCAGTTGCGAAACCCGATTTTGTGTGTTGTGCTGTATATTCCTTTGAATTCTGTTGCTGAGGAGTAGAACCGGTCAGCAGTGTGTACATCAACTCTGCAACCTGTAAGAAGAGACATTATCTGGGAAATGACGAGATTAGATTATGCATTTATTTTGCACTTGTTCTCACCGGTTGAAACACTTCAACAAGAGCGAACGACGAAGCTTTGGTGTTCTTTCCAACCTTCAGTGCGAGTTGGTCCTTCCCGCTCCTTCTGCAGACATTTCTGAACTGCTAAATCTATAAGGCAGAGCCCAGAGGCCCGTTTATGGAAGCGATGAAATCTACACCGTTTTGTCAGATGGTGCATTGTTAGCTCAAAGGGAAACGTTACAATGGTAATGCCGAGGAGTCTTCAAAACAGACCAAGAAGGGAATCTGTCTTATTACTGTATTACCTCGCATTTGGCTGCATGCCGGTAAAAGCGAGTTTTACCAAAAAGTACTCTGACTCAGTCTGGTAACTAAACCGGCATGCCGGTGTTGACCGGGGGAGTCTCGGGGTAAGCGAGGCAGTAGATGTTGATAGCGCATACCCACTCTTCAGTTCATCATGGCGGAACTGCATGGTGCTTTCGCTACTACTGCAAGAGCATAGTGGTCTTACTGGCACCGAGGATGAACTAGAAATTGAGGAAGAAGGAGAAGAGGACGTTGAAGATGACTGACATTTATTGCTCTACTTTTGCTGTGTTGTTAGAGTTGCTTTATGTTATGGTATATAATGGTACTGGTAGTTCTACTTCAACTTAGCACAATGATAGTGGCAGCAGTTGCATACTAGATAGTGTTTCTCTAGCAGCTCTTGCGTATCATGAATGCATTCTGGGTTGCACATTTTACCTCGCATTTTGCTGCATGTCGTTAAACCCCGGGGTATACCGGCACCCTGGTAAACCACGGCATAAACCGACATGCAGCAAAATGCGGGGTAATACGGTACATTCTCATTGCTGATTGGTTCATGTGACCAGCAGAGTAGGCAGGGTGTTAGGTTGCTATGGATACACTAGTGGTTACAGTTTGTGCATAATCTAAACAATTCAAAATAATTTAAATTGATAATTCTGCAATAATCACAACCGGGGCACATGAAAGAACGTCATTACCTCTACATCACGATGTCTTTGGCATTCCCGTAAGTGAATGGACAATGAGATGCGAGACAGAGGGAGATGGCCATTTCAAAGCATTGACGATGTTTGCGCAACTTCAAACACACAAGCTATAACTTTGGCGTCAGATTTGCGAAGAGCCCTTTTCAGGTACAAGCGTTTCTGACTGACCTTTCTAGGCGTGTAAATTTGCCATTCTGTGACTTCGTGAAATTTGTGATATCGCTAGATGGATCAGGGGTCAAGACACGACCTTCAAGACCTCTGTCACACAGTTGTCTGGGCATCAAGTTTATACAATTTGTTTCTGGTTTAGTGCAACTCGTGCAAATTAGGGCTTATCTGTCACAGAAAGGAAGCTGTATTTTTCCTGGCAGCACGCACTATGCTTTCTGTGTTGTCGTCCACTCATTGTGTAATATACGGGTTTCTTGGGGTTGAATGGATATACTCATAACTAGGATTAGATGTCCACGGTAGATAGAGTACAGGTTGATCGTTAGAGAACATAGTAGATCATGACATGGTGACAGGAGTGGGGTTAGCATTGATGGCCTTGTTACCACCTGTACCAATGACTCGTTACCACCTGTACCAATGACTCAAGAAGTAAACTTGGTCACCGACTGGAAATGTTGGCACCAAAAGTTTGAAATCTACCTGATGGCATCTAGGCAGGTTGAGGCAGATGATGATATCAAAATTTCGCTACTTTTGCGCTTAATAGGATCGGAAGGTTTGGAACTATAGAACACCTTTACATTTACTGAGGAAAAAGCATACCGGTACAGTTCCATTTTGCTAAAGCTACATCTTATTATATACCAAAGGTAAACATTGCTTATGAGCATCACAATTCTTTTCGAGAAGCAGACAACCAGGCGAATCTATACACAGGTATGTAAAAGATTAACACATTCTCGCTAAAAAGTGTGTTTTACACGTTGTGCGAATCTCTAATCAAAGATTGGTTAGTTTGCCTAATTGGTATGTATCCTGGATACTTTTGCTTCACTTGAGTCGTAGTCCTGGTCTGTTACATAGGTTGAATCTTCATCGTCAGTTAGTGATTTTAGTTGGGTGTTCATTTCATCTCAAACATACACATTGATAGACGTGCATGCTTATAACTGGGTTTGAATACTATCCCAGTGGGGCACTAATTGAGAATGGGGCATTATTATTTCATTATAGGGTCACCATGGGGCATTACTTGAGCATGGGGCACTATTTGTGGAAATACAGTAGCTGGTACTATACTTATAGGTTGTCTAGTAGATGGTATGTGTGATATCCATAGCTCATTTGAGAGTAGAAGACCTCTGAGTTACAAGTCTAAGTTGTCTTGATTCACAAGTGCCTGTCTTAGCATAGGAGTATAAATGACTAATTGGGGATGGACAAGACCACTGGATTGGTGACATAACTTCCTTGCAGCAGACGGGTAGTTTTAGGTCTTAGTGTCCAATTGCAGAGCTGTGCCATAGTCAGTGCCCTTGGATGCTTTCAGCCAAACTTTATGTGGTTAGTCACCACCAGCCCAGTTACTCTATGTAGTGCACATGGCTCCATGTGGCATTAGATAAAGGATCTATCTTTGAATTAGTTAGAATTAAGAGCTTAAACATTTGTCCACTTGCTCGACAGTATCCATTTGAAATGTATTTTTCTAATATTTTATTATTATTAAATGTTTGTGAAATTGGAGTTTCTGGATTGTTCATAGGTGTGGTAAATATGAGACTGTCAATGTTCTTTGTTATCGCAATCGAGTGTTTCAAGGTATTCATAACTGCTCACACAGTATTATTATTAAAGTGAAACTTCCAACCAAACCTGAAAGTAAGAACTGGCATTTTTATGGATAATAGAACTGCTTAGAAACACCTTTAATTAATGTTTGTAGCATTTCCAAAGGTTGTTGGTTGGGAGAGAAACAGTAAGCAGAAGTTGGGACCTCAAATGGTTAATATGAGCTCATCTATGGATCCAAGCAGGTTTGCAGACTAATTACTACATATCTTATGTCATGATTTTTAATGAACTTATCAGTTTTTGTAAGTTGTGCGTATACTTTATTCATATTGCCTATTTTAATAACATGTGCTGCAGTGTACTTTTGAAATTCCTAGACAGACTTTGCTTTGAAATTGATTTTGTGAAGTTTTGAAGCCTTATAAGGCATTTTGATGTAAGACAATGCATTTGCAAAAAACAACTACCACAGATAGAGTGATTTCAGCTATGAGTCACAGGAAACGGAACTTTGCAAAAGTCACATGACTTAGTGAGTTATATACTCAAAATATAACACTTGAATTACTTTCAGTCTAGGGTCTATGCTTAGGCCAACAACATCTGTGAAACGACATGATCCTATGCACATGTGACAGCTAACGCACGTAGTGTAGCAATGAACCTACTGCGAAGTTTCCTACCTGTTCCAGTCTTTTTAGCGCTAAATGTCAAAGTGGAAGTTGATGCAGTATCCTCGAGGTTCCAGACTTACGTGCAAGAGAAGTCATGATGAATGCCTCCAGCGTTTTTCTCTCATCGCTACGAAGCTACACCTACTTTACAGTGAAGGTGAATGTTCAAGTGTTGTCTCCAATCAAGCAATTTGATGTAGATAGTTGCATTGCGCTAATCGAGATTTTTTCAATGCAAAATGATCTAGTTCGACCTCCAGTGACGTCATGCCTCTCGTACCTTCTTCATCTGGGAGTATTTGAAATGCGATTTCTTCTTTACGAAGTTGCTTTGGCTAGCTAGCAACTAGGGTACCGTTGAACTTCTTGAAAGCAAGGCTATGTTTCAAGAACAAGTTTTTGCGTGCGAGTTCCTCTTTAATGTGACTCAATGTGGAGCAGATTTCTTTGCTATCTGTGTAGAAAATTTAGGATATTGGACTCCGGCCAGTCTTAAGACTCTGAAACTATAGCTTTGAAAACAACTGCGTTCACTGGGACTAATTTGAATCAAGCTCTCTGAAATCTTTCTGAACAATTATCGGTTAAACTTTGGGAGTACCATGCAAAGTTAATTTACAAGGCAGTCTGGTGGAATCGAGAGGGCTAATCAACATTGAACATCAGTATCATTGTTGTTTGATCCGTTTATGGTATTATCTCTGTAATTCGAGTGATATGGTTGTCAAATCTATTATAGAACAAGGGTCTAAATGATGTCCGTCCAAGTCAATGGTTTGGCTGTGTCAAAAGTTCACAAGTGAGCTTTTCTTGACAGATCAGACGATTATTGTCTATGAAGAAGATGGAATGAAAAATCTTGAGAGAACATTTTTCACAACGAATTTAATTGCCTTGTCATTAAACCGCTCTATGCAAAAAATCAAATATACTTGAATTACGTGGACTGTGATAGCTCCATGGTATGAGTTTGCACAGAGAGAGTCCAAGACAACAACAAAATGGTCCCAATACAAACAGAATGAAAAGTACAATTTCACCAACCAGATATCGTTGCATTAAGCAAACTAGACAAAAGACCATGGTTAACTGAGGTATCTGCCCCTCATGACTCAAATTTTCAAACAAAGGAGAAGGAGAAATTGACCAAATACCAGGACCTTGTATGGAAGTACAGGACTAGATGATCTATCTACTGTGGTCCAGATTGTACTAATTGTCATCGGAAAAACGGGCATAGTGACAAAAGATTTTCTACGTTGCTATGAACGCATGTCTAGATTGAAAGACATTTGATAAGAACTGCTGCTACTTTAAGTACAGCGTACATTTTGCATAGGTGTGCCATCTAAGATGCACCCAATGCGAAGTGAACAGAAGGATACCGTCGCTGTCCCAACGTGATCTCGACAGGATAGCGAAATCCAAGCAGATTTCGGCGGTATTACGTTGCCATGTCCGGTACTTATAATTACGGACCCATGCACCTCAGCTCAGTCACGGCGTGTCACTGTGCACCTCAGACCTTTCATGGCGTGTTATGTGTTATCCTGCACGGTTGGATCACATCGTGGTACAGACAATGCGCTTCCTTTGATCACATGTAAAAGAAACACAATTATTTGTGAAAAAACTGTGGGACCATTTTTGAACGATTGAATGACATTAACATTGTTTCCATAGTGTTAGAGATCTACCACGTCTATATGCTTGCATATGCATCGCTCTAAGGATGAATTTTAAAATTCATACAGAATGTGCACTAGTGTACCTGTACCAGAAGCTTATAACATAGTTGCTTATGTTTTTAGTCATTTCTTTACAGAAAGCATATCGTTTGTTGCTAAGACAACTAAGTTCAGGAATGCTTATTCAATTATTAAGTTTCTTAGCTGCCCAGGGCAGTTGCTAGGAATAATTGACGCTTCCATTCCACTGCTTGCCTCTAGACCAACCAAACAGCAGTAATAATATTGTTGTGCATGTTCAACTGCGCGGCGGTCTTAAGTTCTTGCCCAAGCTGTCTGCATCGAAACTTTGTCTAACTTCTCTTCAATGACTAAAAGATTTCGTAAAACTTTTGAGAAATTTGACGGACTACAGACATACGCAGCTAAGAGAATTGGGACTAGAAGAAGAAAATCAGCAGCAAACAGTGTTCTGGAGGATCACCATGTGTATTGGTTTTTAAGCTTTGAACGAGCAGTGGACGGTAGTTATTCTGTGTTGTATTTAGCTTTCTTTGCATTGGACCGCATTATAAGAATAATTAATATATGTATAAAACTGCAATACAATTGCTCGTGTGTCCCTGTCTTTATCCATTAAAATTCTGGGTGAATACCAGAGGGATTTGCTCATTATTCCGCTGTATACTGTATGAGTCTTGGACCAGTACCAATGTAATTAGGAGTAGTTTCAGCTGGTTTCACAGCAGGAATCTGACAGTATTCGCTGAAACACCGGTTGAAATCACCTGTGTTTTCACAACGTAATTCACTTGGAATTACCAGCCGGTACCATGGCATGCACTTTGCGTCGGGCATGACCATCTAGTAGGTTATATTTTTTGAACCCAATTGGTTTCATTGACCTGCTGGTATAGTATGTTGCCTGTGTATGAAAGTTGATGATTGATGATGATGATGATGGCGGTGATGGTAATGGTGATGGTGATGGTGATGGTGATGATGATGATGATGATGATGATGTAGTGTTTAGCCTGACAAATTCAAAAAACATACTACTGTAATCGCGTTTGGTCAAAGATCATATACATTTTGGTTTATTGCACACTAATATAGCAAGTCTTACATTTTGGGGATTGTACATTTAATCTTCTATTAGTCTTGCAGAGTCAGCTGTTGACTTGAACTTGAAACTGATGCGCTGGAGATTGATTCCAGGTCTTGATCTGGAAATTGTTGCCAAGACACGATGTCTTCTCTTAGGTGCTGGGACACTAGGCTGCAATGTAGCAAGATGTTTGCTGGTAAGTGAGATTTGTTGTATCATTTGTTGTCATGTTTGCAGTTTGTATTATAGAGTTGGGGAGTTCGTAATATCTCGTTTGTGGATAATGGTCAAGTTTCATACTCAAATCCAGTTCGTCAAAGTCTATTTCAGTTCGATGACTGTCTCAATGGAGGAAAACCAAAAGCACTTGCGGCTGCTGATGGATTGAAGAAAATCTTTCCAGAAGTAGTAAGTTAAATCAATTTAAGTAAACATTTTATTGGTTTAATGTTAATGCATTGTTATAGAATGCAAATGGTTATATACTGTCCGTTCCAATGCCAGGACATATTGTGAATTCTGCTGGTGAGTGTATGCATGATACAAACCTTCTAAATTGCTGCAAGAAATTAACTTATGTATTAATATCATTGGACCGTTAATCTGCTTTCCAGTATGTGTGCTCTGAAGGCATATGTAGTAATGTCATGTTTCAAGAGTTAATACTGAATGCCAACTTTACGTTTAGTTAAATTGCTAGAGATGTATGAAGATGGTATATTGCTGTTGCTATGTGAATAATGTAATCTATTAGTGTTGTGTAGTACTAAAAAATCCGATATGCAAATAGTGTACATTATTGCCATCTGCATGAATTAAAGTATACTTCCATCAACAAACAAAGTATTAGAAATGTTAATGACAATTAGTAGTTCAGACAACAAACTAGAAGCACAAGCATGTCTAACTTAATTTAAAGTAATGACAAATTTTATCACACATTCGAATGCTTTTAGTTCTGCTTCATTAACTGTACATCTGATACAATCTGCTCAGATAGTCTAAGTACCCTCTTATCTCTGGTATCTGAAGTCTTGAGATCCTTAATGCAGGTGCAGTGTGAGAATATTGATTATATTTGCGTGTATATATGTGCATATGTACATGTAATTATGGCTAAAGTGTCATGTTTCTGACTTATAGACCTTTGTCATTTGAGGACACGTTTCCGCCTTTAATTAAGGGAGGCAAGGGTGTATTACATTTTCTGAGATTCCCATATGTTTCTGATGAGAAAACAAAATAAAGATAGTACAGTAGAACCTCGGTAATCCTGACCTTACTAATTTGAATCGTTGCTAATCTGAATCGTTGCTAATCTGAATTACCTTTGGCGCCCTGCCTTGCATACCCAAATCTTATTGGGCAGCTTGATCTGGGTTACGGTTATCTAGTTTTCAGCAAATGCATGTATCTAACTATTTTAAATCCTGACTGTCACATTATTTAGAAGTACATATAGTCGTTGCAGCAGTGTCCTATACCACAAACATGACATATGTGTAGAGATACGTAAATACGCTAGTGGTCTGGGTGTCCAAGGCAAAGCCTGGACCTCCAAGGCTATGCGTTTTGGCATTTTTGATAATCCGAACAATTCACTAATTTGAATGGGGCGTGGCATGGGGCTGTACAGATTAGCGAGGTTTTACTGTACTGTAAATTTATGTATTTGTTACTCTACATCCGAACTTTAGAACAATTGGAATTGTTGTAGCACTGGTGTGAGGCAAATGTCTAATATTGCTACGTCTATTAAACACTTGGTCGTTCATTGAGCAAGTCTGGAGGCCCAGTGATAAAACAAAGTATGGTAGTTTGCTGCTATAGAGTGTAAACTCAAAGGGTGTTGCCAAGTTTGGGCCTATATATATATATATATATATATATATATATATATATATATATATACACACACACACATAGTTGGGATTTGCCTACATAAGTTGGGAGGGATGTTGGGAGGGATGTTGGGGTATTAGGGTATTGTTAAATATAATATGTAAGATATAACAATGTAAATAGGTTGGTGGTTTATCGGCTGAACTATAACGCGTATAGTTATCAGAAAAGACAGGTGGACTAATGTGTGCAACAGAGTTACAGAGAGAGAGAGTAGCATTAGCCTCGCTACTAATATGTGTGATGTACTGTAGATGGTACTCATGAAGTGTATGGTGTAAAGTAGATAGATGGTAATTGTCATGAGCAGCTCTCCGAATCAGATGAGACTCACGGTGTGTTCCATGGTGTAGTGGATAGCATACCTAGTGGCTGATGCGTGAGACACGAGACGCTGATATACCTTCAACTTCTTAATACGTTTGTGTATCATAACAACTGTCACACGCATGGCATTTATCATCTATCTACTTTACACCATATGCTTCATGGTCATAGAGATACAAAAATACTATTCCTGCAAAACGTCTAGAACTGCTTCAAACTGTGAAGGAGAGTGTTAGAGGAAAGGACTAGAGGCACAGGAAGCAAATAGAGTACTAATACAAATAACACAGCAAAAGTGATGAACCTACGTCAGCCCGCTGCAGTTGCCATCATACAGCCGGGATATGGACGTCAACAGTTTACGGACATTGAGAAGTATAGCATGCAAGGCATCATTTCAAAAAGGGCAAACTTTTAGTCGAACAATTACTAGTTTACGTGAAAAACTTTCAGTAGCTTTGTGGTTGTTTAATTCTAGACTGATTCTAGAGAGACTGGTGTTGTCCTGTAAGGACGAGCTTTAAAAGAATAAATATTGAATTTAAAAATTTGAAAAAAATTTGAATATATATATGATGTGATACGGCGTTGTACGGCAAGAGATGTTTACCGTAAACATCTCTCACAAACCAACACATAGAAATGGAAGATGTTTTGAGTTGGAACTTTCCTGTATGTGAGTAAATAGTTTTGAGTGTAATATATATATACATCTCTGGAAAAAATTATAAGACCAGATGCATTTTGACTACGTAAGTGGTTTGACAAATCAGATTGAGCAATAATGATTATCTATAATATTTAACCATTACATTTTTGATAATGAAATGCAGACAAAACAATAAAAATAGCGTTTTAGCAAAAGAAGTTACAGAGACATTACCTGGTCTGAAATTGTTTTACTAAGTATAACTACATGCTATGCAAAACCCACAATTTAAGTTTCATTTCTGTACTATATATGGAGTAACGTTAAATGCTATTTTTAACTAATACTACCATGCCGAAGAAGAAGCAATTGAGTTGTAAAACGAAGACAGCTATCCTGGTACTGCTGAAGGAAGGCTACAGCGAGCGACAAGTTGCTTCCAGACTCAAGATTTCCAAAACTGCTGTTCACCAGACAAAGGAGAAAAAGAAAACAACTGGAGCAACTGAAGTGCAACCAGGCCGTGGCAGAAAACGTCTCTCTAGTGCCAGGGAAGACCGCTACCTCATCCGAAAGTCTCTCTCTAATAGACGACTGACTTCAAGTGACCTCCAAAAAGAGTGGAAATCTGGGTGCAATGTCAACTGTTCAGCCAGAACTGTTCGCAACAGACTCCTTCAAGTAGGACTGAAGTCCCACAGAGCAAGAAAGAAGCCGTTCATTAATGAAAGACAAAGAAAGCAAAGACTCAAGTTTGCAAAAGACCACAAGGATTGGACTGTTGATGACTGGAGCAAAGTAATCTTTTCTGACGAATCCAATTTCCAGCTTTGTCCCACTCCAGGGCGTTTGATGGTTCGTAGAAGGTCAGGAGAAGCGTATAGACCAGAATGCCTTGCCCCAACTGTGAAACACGGCGGAGGATCGGTGATGATATGGGGTTGTTTTAGTAAGTCAGGAACTGGCAAAGTCCGACTCTGCGAAGGACGCATGAACCAAGCCAAGTACAGGGTTGTTCTCGAAGAAGACCTACTTCCATCAGCTCAGATGTTATACCCCAACTCTGATGACTGGATATTTCAACAAGACAATGCGCCATGCCACACAGCAAAGTCTGTAAAGTCATGGATGGAAGAAAAGAACATCAGGATCCTGACTTGGCCAGCTCAATCTCCAGATATTAACCCAATAGAAAACCTGTGGAATACCATGAAACGCAAAATGGAGAATCACAAACCTTCAAACAAAGCAGAGTTGTTTGATTTTCTACGCCTGGAGTGGGAAACGATCACTCAAGATGAATGTGAGAGGCTGGTGGAAAGCATCCCAAGTCGAATTCGGGCTGTGATTAAAAACAGGGGCTTTGCCACAAAATATTGAGTGTTTTTCGTACTTTTGTAGTTGCATATTGCTGTTAATGTTGGTTATTGTTATTTACTGCTTATTGTATGTTTATTTATTTAGTAAATCTTCTTCTAACAAATTGTCATGTAATTTGGTAGATTTTTGGTTGATACATTTTCAGATTAATATAAGCATATAAACAGGCATGTCTTACAGCATCTTAGTATATGAACCAAACTGTTATAAATGACAGTGATAGCCCTGGTATCAACAAAATGTGGTACATTTGTAACCCTAAACCCAAAATTTGAAGGGTGGTCTTATAATTTTTTCCAGAGATGTATATATATATATATATATATATATATATATATATATATATATATATATATATATATATATTTCTGCAAGCATGCGACTAGAAATCAATCTAGTGTTATAAAGCCATAATTTTATAGATAGCCGTTGCAACAAGTTCTTGAAAGTCTTCCAGAAAGGAACAGCTAGCACAGCACATACTTTAGAATTTCAATGTGTCTAAACTATCTGGCGACCAAAGTCCAAGCGTTTCCACTACCGAGGGGTAATGGACCCTGCCGGCAGAAGTCGTTCTTGCATTGTATATAGATAGTTATCATGAACATTTTAGTACAGTGGTTTTAGCTGATGTGAGAACCCTGTCTTGTAACTTCTGAAAAGACAAAGTACACATATTCTACTACGTAACTGGTTGTGGATCTTTCGGAGCTCAGTTGCTATTGAATATGAATGTATTCTACCGACTCATTTTTAGTCTTGGAGGGTCTCATTGCTTTTGGTCTGAAAATCGTTATGTAGAGCATGTGTCCACGTTGGTGGTATAGAGTTTGAGTTGGTGTTTGTGTGGCAGGTGGTGAAGTAGACAAGGTGCGAAGTGATGTTGAAAAGTTGGAACAACTATTTGATGATAATGATGTGATTTTCCTGTTAATGGATACTCGAGAAGCACGATGGCTTCCAACTGTAATGGCAGCTGCTAAAGGAAAGGTGGTCAGCTGTCAATTTTTATTGGTGTTTTGTTGAGTAACTGAGTTTGTAGATGGTTATCAACTGTGCTCTTGGGTTTGACACCTATTTGATAATGCGTCATGGAGTGAAACAAGGGACCGAAGCCCACCCTCCACACGTAGATGTTGAGACGTTAAAAGCAGGAAGAAAAGTTCCTGGGAGTGGCCTTGGATGCTATTTCTGCAATGATGTTGTAGCTCCTGGTGATGTAAGTACTGTAGTATGTTGTACCTTTATTGCAATGCTCTACTGTATTCTGTGATTATGGTATCTCTATGATTGCTGCGAAGAAATCAAGGAGTGGACAAATAGAATTGTGGATATTTAGGAATATTGTTGGAGTCCCAGGCAGTCTCTGTGCCACAACGTTGACACATGCACGGTATTTATAGGGACATGGCACGTGTACTGCTGTGTGTAAGGGTTGCTTTGGTATGAGCATCGGTTCCCATTTCAGAACCCTTCTTACACCTGCAGAGACTGGCATCAGAGATGAAGCCACCAGGGATGCAAACCGTGCTTTATTCCGTGTGATTATGTACCTAGTGGATGGACGCTTTGCTGTGGCCCCAATTAATAAAGTGTGTACCAGTACCTGTCCTCCTGATTGGAATGCAGAAATTTAATATATAGTAATTAAAACTTTGGTCAAAATTCTCAAATTGGAGTAATTAAGACTGCAGAAATAACCAGTCATATAGTATCTCATGTTTTCTTCCCTGTTTAGTCAACCAAAGATCGAACTTTGGATCAACAGTGCACTGTTTCTCGACCTGGCATGTCCATGTTAGCTAGTGCACTGGCAGTTGAGCTGCTGGTATCTCTGCTACAGCATCCATCCAAGGGACTTGCTTCAGCTGATACAACATCAAAAGATTCACACTTGGAGGCAGACTTCGAGTCAACACTTGGTCTAGTGCCACATCAAGTGAGAAATTAATCATTTTTTCATTGATGAAATATAATTATTGAAGTGTAGATCAGTTAATGACTTGTAGCTTTGTATGACGTGAAAACTGTATGCTCAACAAGGATGCTGTTAGGGGCTGATCAGTTGGTATGGTAGTATTTAGGCTCAAGTAAAAAATTTCTTACACGATGATTATAATGACTTTCTGTTGAAGTGTTGCTTGCAATAGTGTTGGGTGAGTACGAATTGGGAGGAGGGAGGAGGAGGGAGGCGAACCAATGCTGTGTCACTCTTCACTGTGTCGTTCTAGTTCTGGTTGAAAAGAGAACCCTTGTCTCATCACCTGCAACTATTTTACGTAGAAACGCTTTGCCTTCTGTATTGATCAGATGCAGATGTTCCACCGCCATCTAGCTCTTGTCTTCAGTCAGGATATGCGGGACCCACTTTGCTGCAATCTTCCTCTTTTTGAGATAGTCTTTAAGACTGCGGTATGCAGTGGTGTGAGAGATGTCGAGCATTGTGTCCTATCTGTTTGCAAGTGAGATGACGATCTTTGTTTATCAGGTCTCTTACATGCAACAGTGTTTCTTCATCAGTCACACTGATGGGGTGTTCTGTTCTTGTGGAGTCAGTGACATCTGTGTGGCCCTCATTAAATGCTATTACCTAGGTCCTAACTGTCTCATAAGATGGAACATATTGTAAGGCTTCAGTCATAATTTGGTTGATTTCTGATGGTGACTTATTGAGATGATAAACTTGATCATGGATTGGATTTCCCATGCGTGAATGAGCTTCTCGTGGCCACAGCATCCAGTGTCTAGTTTCAAAAGTGATTTGCAAACTATTAGCAGAACAGAATCCCGCATAATTTAGCTTATTAGTAGGGATATGTGTAGCATTCATGTTTAGACACACTTAAAGTTTTGACTAATCGCCGTTTTACAACACAATACACAACATGAGAACTCTTGCAATCACCCTCATACAAATGTGCTTACACTGGGTAAACATTTTTCTCACACTACTTTCAAAGCTAAGCAGGTGCATGCCATTTCTGTACTGATATAGTGACACAATATAAGCCTATCTCGAATTCTGATTAACCGTTCTTGTTGTGTGCTCGTGTGTACTTTATTTCTTCTATAGATGTGGATAGTACTAGTGAATTGGTTTCTAATAAAATGCCTATTTTGTGAAGTGATGTGTTTACATGGTCAGCATGTGGAGTTTCTGGTTTCTTTTTGTGTAGTCACAGCTAGCATTTGACACCATATCAGATTATATTTGAATTCAGTGTGTGTAGCAAAGGTGGTGTAGAAATGTCACATTTTAATTGCAGTGGTAAGAGTGAAGAAAAGCATTGTGTACGTTTTGGTTGGCAGGTGTTCTGGTATGCAGTCTGGTGCAGTTTATATAATCTTGGTTAAGTTAATGGGTGAGTGGTGAGTTCCCCTGTTGGTTACTAGGGCATTTGGGTGTGTTATTCATTTTCTTTTCTCTGGAAAAGATTTTAGAAATTGATAAATGTGAACGCTTTTCACTGTTTTCAAAAAGGTTAAACAAGCATTTATGTCATGTGATGTCATTATCTGCCAACCATGCATGCTCACTTGTGGCTTAACCTTCCCATATCCAGGCAAAGCTGTCAGGAATAGATGTATGTGAATATTCTTTCCTTTTCTTGCATGATGGTTTTAGATAGTTTACTTGTTACATTGTGTGATAGTACTTTGTAATTACTGCTATGGAAGCAAACTGACTTACTATATGTCCATTAAAAATGTAGTGTGGCACGTTGTTGCTTTACTTGCTATTGAAAATAATCAAATAATTGTCAAATAAGTTATTTGGTCAACTTGCTGATCACTGAAGAAGAGATTTGAACCGACATGTTATTTTAACTAGCCATGCTGTACAATTACAACGGTTAAGTGACAAAATGGTGTGCTCACTGTTTGTGGAAGACCATACCGTATTGATAGCAAAGAATGTTGTGAATTGTTAATTAAAATGACCTGCTTGATACAGTCTACTTGCATTTTAATGATTTTAATATACATAATTAGTACTGCACATTAATGTTAGAGGCTCTACTCAGGCCACATTTCCTTCATCGTTCTCATCAATTTCTATTTTATCGTTTCATGAATGACTCGTGCATATGTGTTGTAGTGACTGTAATAAGAACTTGCTAATACACCATTTTGTTTAGATTCGCGGCTTTTTGTCTCGATTCTACTCTGTGATGCCTGCCAGCTTGGCATTTGACAAGTGTGCAGCTTGCTCAGATGTGGTTAGCTTTTTATACTATTCAGTATGCATAGATACTACAGTTCAGTGGACAAGTTCTGGGTTTTGTGAATGGCAGTGTTGTGTCAATTTTTGGATAGTGACAGAAGCTTCTCTTTTGTCACTACTTTTGGTTATTATGGAGATAACTTGTTTCTGTTGATGGGATTTCTTTGGGTTGACTCCATTATCTTCGGTAGAACAATGGATGCATTGCTAGTAATCATGAAATTTACTGGTTTTTGTTGTTTGATTAAGCTGAATGAATGCCAGAATGTTCTGCTGTGCTATGTTGTATTTGTTATTAATCGTCTTTTAACTGTTATAACACCAGCCTTGCAAATATCAGCTCTAATTTCAAGTTGCCTTTTGTGTCGTCCTATTTAAACTTTGCTGATAGTTGAGTTGTAGCACAGTAACGTGAGTGCAATTTTTCCAGGTTGTATCAAGGTATCTCACAGAGGGTTTCCACTTCCTTTTGCAAGTCTTCAATTCACCAACATTTTTGGAAGAAGTTACTGGTCTCAGTCAACTACATGCTGAAGCTGTTGAGGATGAAGTGAGTCACCTTGTGCTTGCAAAATGGCAGTTTGATCTGATTGTAATTTTTTTGCAGATATGGGCTATAAGTGATGATGAAATATGATACTGGGAATTTACAGCTAATCAGACTGTCAATATTGATCTGCTGGATGTATGCTGCTGTGGGTTCTTAGGCTAGGAAGGACCATAGATGTAGTGAGTGTTGTGGTAATGCAATATCTGTAAAAGCTGCAGTATAACCAGGATTTCTATGGCGTGCTATCAGTGCCAAAACTATTAATTACTGCAGCACTAATACTCAGCACGAAAAAATAATGAGACAAAACTAATGCATTGTGTATAATGCTTTCGCATAAAGCTTTGTGTCTAGGAGGTGTTCACACCTAAAAATCTGTGTCTGTGTCTCTCTTGTGTGTCTCGTGTGTGTGTGTGTGTGTGTGTGTGTGTGTGTGTGTGTGTGTGTGTGTGTGTGTGTGCGCGTGTGCACGCGCATGTGTGCTGCGATAGCTCAGTTGGTTAGAGAGTCTTCTACGGAGTGTGTACATCCGGGAACTTGCAGGGTTGCAGGTTCAAGTCACAGTGATGGCGAGGTATGGCATAATTTCCTTGGGCAACAAACTCATACACAATTGCCTCTCTCGCCTCAGGAGCATAAATGAGTACCTGGTCATTGACTGGGGTGGCATAGGCCCCGACTGCGACAAAGTTGATCAGCCACTGGGGTCCTGGTGAGACTTCGGGTGCCCACACCACAGTTGGCATTGCAGTCGGTGCTCCTGCGAGTACCTGGCCAGGCTCCAGGAGATTGCTTAGCATGGCCCATAGCTCTTGCGTAGTGCACAGGACCCAGCCATCTGGCTGGGGGCATAACCATAACAAACGGCAGCTCCTTATCTGTTTGCCATTATGTGTGTGTGTGTGTGTGTGTGTGTGTGTGTGTGTGTGTGTGTGTGTGTGTGTGTGTGTGTGTGTGTGTGTGTGTGTGTACATGTGCGTGCACATGTGATTCTAGCTACATGAGATCAAAGCTATATAGATATCGCCCTCTTCAATTTTTTAACCTATGACAGGAATAGAGGCAAATCCTGATTTTACGAATGGAGACCTGCATGCATGTATGGTCTGAGTCGACTAAAGCTATTAAAGCTTCTTCGTGTCAAGCTTAGGCAGCCATGCATAATCCAGTTCTAGTGAACAAAAAACTAGAAGTTAGATATCAAAATCACAAGTAGCCTTTTAGTTCTTGCACTTTCAAAAAATCTTGTGACATGAGCTCAAGAGTTCAAGAATAGTCTATTAGTGGACATTTACTGTAGAACATGGAAAACGTGCCCCAGTATCTAAAGAACTAGTGCGCTACGCTACGGTTTCATTAGAACAGTCTTGATTTCTTTTGCTAGCATTGACCCGATAACCATCTTCTCGCAGTTGACAACAATTCGACCCGTGTGGGCCTCATTTGTCACTTCCACGGTCACCAAAACCGCCACTTGGTCAGAGTACGTCTGACCAGCAAATCTAAAGACAGTTTGCCCTTCAGAGACAGATGGATACTGAACAGGTGCCACATCAGCAGCTTCAATCACACGAGATGAAAGAACGGCAGGATCAAGCACAGTTTCTGGAAATGTCACCTTGACAACACTTTCATTCATTCCAGTTAATTTGCCTGGAGAAAGAGCACAAGATAATTAAGAGGCGTGTTCGATTTGCAGTTCTAGAACTGAAACTGACGGTGTGTGGCAACGGTTAGAACTGACAGAAACAGAACCAGAACTAAATCAAACAAAAATCTGCTTTGTGAATGGGAGCTGCTGACCAAAACAATGTCAATGCCTACTACGGCTTCATTGGGGACCGATCCATCCACTACCAGAACAACTTCAGCTAACAGCGCAGCGCCTCTTTTTGACCTTGTGATGGACGCCAATCTGCCTCAAACGGAGCAATAGAGCGCACAAAACTAGCAGTATTGCTGCCCACACATAGTTCGCCATCACTCTTCCTACTATTGCAGAAAATAGGCAGGTCAGTTCCATTCAGGTCTAGCAGTTCCAGCTCCTTGGACGGACCTGTCAAAATCAGTTCGAACAGTTTCAGAACTAAATGGAACTGCAAATCAAACGAGCCCAAGGAGTACAGTGTATTACAATACTACCATATACACATAAGACCAGAGCATATGTCCAGCATACATACCTTGCATAGAAAGAAATGATGACTGAGCCAAAACAATGCCTCGAACCTGCTCACCAACACGAGAGTCAATCTGCACTGAAACCTTGCTTGTCTTCGTGCTATGAATATACATTTACACAAACACAATCATTTTGCATCTCATAATGCATCTCTTTGTCTAACCAAATGTCAAATTTTGCAGGGTTAGTTGTATCATTGAAATTCACTCCCAAACTGACTGACACAGATTCACCAACAGCAAGTAATGCTACACAAGAAGACAAAGAGACATGAAAAGAAATACTGTGTCACTGTGCATGCCAACTTCAGCATAGTTATACAGTACAGTAGTAAGTACCACAGCACCAAAACGTGACTACACCCGATGCATTGCGCATCATGTACATGTCCAACCAGTGTCACAAGCTCCAATCCCCCTTTCACACAAACACAGCAAGGTTGTCATGTTTATTGTCCTTCTGTAGTTGTTCTCCAACGTTCAGTGTCCATATAGTCTTCTACATATTATGGTGTCCCCAACTGCAATTGCCTTTGCTCATGTAACAACTTTACCTGGTTTGCCCATGGTCGATTGTTGCAGTCCGAGCCATGTATATACATCCATACATACATACATGCTGTAGTTACAGACATACAGTACCACACTGTACTCAACACACCCTTACCAATAGAAGGAAATTCATGAATTTCCATTTTTGTACTCAGTCTCTACAAACAACAAGAGAAATTACAACAAAAGAAAAAAGCTAAAAACTCTTGTTGAATGGCATATCTCTTCCATTCAAAAATTCAAGAAAACAACATCTGCGGGGCTGCCACTCCTACATATTGTTTACGTAAAAATGGCACTCCTCAACCCATACCCATACAAAATCTCTAAGATGATCCTACGTAAATTCGCTGGTAGAAATTCTTATGAAGCCAGATATAACAAGTCTACTAGACTCTGTGACTCAGAAATTCTGCTGTGTTGATTTATAGGTGGATGCTCATAATATTATAGCATCTTGTGTGTGGTATACAGTATCAAGTGTGAAATCATTAGTAAATCGGCGTTAGTACTTTTGTAATTTAGTAACAAAGTTGCACGCGTTATTGTGATTGGCCAAACCTTGATGTAACAAAGACATTTGTATTTAGATATGATGTTATAGCACCATCAACATGTAGTATTCATTTTGTCAATTGCAGTCCTGTGGATTCCGCACGTGGTCCACAGAAGACAGACGTGGTTATTATAATAAGCGTCTCTGTAATATTGCCAACCTACTTATTTTTCCACAAACGAGTGGCAGCCCTGCATCTGGCATCAACAGACTAAAAATACAAAACTAAATTCCAATTACCTTCTCACCAATAGTGATATCTTCAATGTCATTAATACCCTTGTTTGTAAATGTTACTTCTAAATCTACCATTGTTTCTGAGAAGAGATGTCCCTTCCTTGTGAATCGATACGTTGCCGACAGCCCTTTGCCTGCAATTCGATGCAGCAGCTCAATTGAAAGTTGAGGAGAGTAGCTTGATGTCACAAGCTAAAATTAGCATGCATACAACAACAATGGTAGCAATATAAATGTTGGTCACAAGAGAGGTACCTTCACAGTCTGTGATTCTGTAAGAGACAGTGAGTTTAGTTCTGATGATAGTGTGGGTTGTAACATAGACCCAGAAACAGCAGATGTTGTTGCTGCTGCTGCTGCTGCTGAGCTGCCTCCCATAACTATTAAACAAACTGTAATAAAATACAGAGAGCCACTTCATAATTGCTGCACAAACTGACAGTCATCTAAATCAAGTAGCTGTAATTCTTTCTCTGGGTTTCCTTTTGAGGTTGACTTTTCTTCTCTACTTCTCTAAGTGAAAATTTCTGAGGATGTCATTAACACTTTCATCCTAGAATTCTAACCTTAGAATCTTTAGTTGGGAGTGGCTTGCTTGGTTTTGCTTTCTTTTTTGCTTTGTCATCTTCACTTGTCACTGACTCTTCACCATTCTCACTGCTTTCTTCTGATGACTCTGTCTCTTCATCACTGTCACTAATCTCTTCCGAATCTTCTGACTCTTGTCTAGAAGTAGCTTCACTGTCTGTCTCATCTCCACTGCTTTCTTCAGAGCCAGATCCTAACAATGATAGTAACAACATGGCCAGACAAGTATACACTGCAAACAAACAGACAAGCAAGTATACGCTGCAAACAAAGAAAGGACACAAGGCAGATCTGAACTCGTAAGCAAATAGGCCAGTGCAAATAAACAGACAGACAACCAAAAAACATATCTCAACAGAAAAAAAAGAGACAAAAACACAACAAAATGCCCCCCCCCCTCTCTCTCTCTCTCTCTCTCTCTTTCTCTCTCTCTTACCTGATCCAGATTCTGATTCATCTGACTCACTCTCTGAGACTTCTAGTATTCATAACAATACGTAAATCATATATAAACACGTGAATCTAGCCAAATCAGTAGCAACTACCTGATGACTCTGAGTCATAAAAAGCATCTAAACCAGTCTTAGCACGCTTCTTCTTCTTCAATCTTATTTTCTCAGAAGATTGCCATGGCATTTCGACCTATCAGTAAAATAAACATAAAATTTGCAATGCGTTATTGCAAAAGAGCTACAAACCTCAACATTTCGCACAGAAGGGTCCGGTGGTTCTTCAGGAAAATTAGGCAAAGGTTTGTAGCCATTAGCTTGACTATTTAGCATATGGGAGAGAGAACCCATTTGCCACTGTTCACGGTCTAGAAACACAATCACATGACCAAACCATATGCACAAAATGAGCAGTGAACCTTTGAAAGCTGACTGAAGAATTGGAGCAGGTTTCGTTACTAGAAACATCTTCTTGCTATATTTGCTGAGAGGTGTCTACCAAAACACACAACTACATTACTTTCTACTAGAGTATCAGACAGAGTAAACTACCATACTGTTTCTATTATTACCCACCAACAGAGTTGGCCAGCATCAAAGGTGTAGTGTGGAATGAAGCCATTCTAGAAAACTGACACCTAAAGGTGTTAATTGACGGAGAGAGCTTGAGGAATTAACTTAAACAGCATGCTGCAACACTAACTACTAAACTGGAGCTTTAAACAACTGCCACTGCGTAAATCATAATAACCTTATCTTCTATAGCAGTATCTGAGACATTGAAAAACCTACAAGTGGTCGACACGCAAGTGCAAGTTGAAACATTTCTACAAGCCCAAATCCAGCAGACAGTCATTTGTGGAAAACATCAGTTTAGCACTAATTAAAGGACTAAGAGGTGTAAAAATCTTAAAAGCTTTGGTCAAAGTTGAGGCTGAGGGCTTACTCAATCCCTGGGGTAATAATCAAGTGAGTATGGTACATCTGTTCACCCTAGCTCATTTTACATCCTTTCATTCTAGCTCATCTATACTTGGCACAATATTGCCTCAAAAGCTTTGCATAATTTGAGTTAACGATTTTCATTGTGTAAATTGTGTAAATGAATAACAGCTTAAGCTAACAACTGGAAAACATGACTATGGCTGTTAGAAAACTGTTAAACGTTGTTAACTTAGATGATATGCACCGTCTGTTCTCACTTATTGCACTATATAATTGGCTTAGTTGTTCATTTGCTGCAAAATCATTGGCATGCAATAGACAACACAAAATTTTGAGACAAAGCACTGCACAGTTTCCTGTTCAGACACTATTGATTCTCTTCCCACCAAGAGGAAGCACACAATTAATATATAACACCAACATATGTTATTGATAAAGACATCAAAAATTGGAACAACCTGAGTGCTACTGACCTTCTCTGATGGAACAAGCAATGTTCTAAGGAATCTTGCTTTATCACGGATGTCATAATTCAAGTCATACTTGGCCATATTCAACACATATTGACAGAGGAGCTTTGTTTGTTTAGGGTTACTGAGACTCAGTTTTGCTGCCAGATTTAGAACCTGCAGCTTCACAATATCTTCCTAAAAATACGTAATACTGAAATCAGTTACTGAGCATGACAACAATCTTGCTCACCTCATTAGGAAATGTCTTGGCAATCTTTCTTAGAACATCTGGAGCAATCTTTGGCATTCTGTCTGAATATTCTCCAATTAACCAGAGAATACTTGCTTTAGCCATTGGGACCTACAGCAATAGCAGTCTATACCAAGTTGCCCTATAGCAAGAAATTCACAACAATTACCTGCACCCTGTCAGCCAATTTTGCCATTTGAATAATTGATTCCTTTTGTTCTGAAGGCTACAGAACAGACAAACTATCACAACACCCAATATCAAGTGTATTCTAGGATATTACAGAAACACATCAATGACTAATCATTCTGCGTACCCAGAAATCATACATGCATGCATGCATGAGTGCGTGTGGTGTGTGTGTGTGTGTGTGTGTGTGTGTGGTGTGTGTGTGTGTGTGTGTGTGTGTGTGTGTGTGTGTGTGTGTGTGTGTGTGTGTGTGTGTGTGTGTGTGTGTGTGTGTGTGATATCTGATTCTTATGAAAGTCTATCCTCCTTGCTGAAATCTCTGGATTCATCTTGCCATCACATGGGGCTTACCATCAACTACAAGAAGACCAATCTTCTAGCTGTCCTACCTGGAGCTGATGCTCATTCTCCATCTCCCATTTCTCTGCATCCTGATTGTGATCCCATTGAGGTGGTACCATCCTTTCAGTACCTTGGAAGTTATCTTTCTAACAATTGCACCTTGGATGTTGAGATATCAACACGGATCACCAAAGCATCTCAGTCATATGGGTCACTTAACAGCATCCTTTGGCACCAGAAGAAGATCAAGTCTACCACCAAGCTGAACATCTTTGTCTCTGTAGTTTTTTCCACCCTCTTATATCGTCTGGAAACAGCAGTACTTCTGGAGTCGCAGATACACCGCTTACAGAGTTTTGTGATGAGATGCCTCCGCTCCATCCTTGGAGTGTCCCTATGGGACGGGAAGAGAGACACCTCCATCAGAAAGATAGCCCACCTACAAAGAATCTCCACCATGCTGACACAGAGCCGTCTTCGGCTTATTGGGTCACATCTTGCGCATGGATGAGTGTCGTCTACCAAGGAAGCTTTTGGTGTGTGCATCACCCCAAGGTAGACGTTCAGACGCAGGCCAGAGAATGAGATGGAACGATTTAGTACTGAGGGATTTAAGGAATTGCAATCTTGATGGGGTTTGGAGGATACTAGCAGAAGATAGGAATGAGTGGAGGAATCAGATCTGGGCTGCCACACACGAAGTAAATTTCTAGAAGGAAGAACAAGAGAAATACCGCAAGGATGAGCAGAAACGTCACTGCGAAGCAAGGCAAATGACATCAGAGTTTGCTTTACACTGCAGCTCTGATGGTTGTGAATTTACTGCTGTAAATTATGCCGGCCTTGTAAACAACCAGAGATAGCAACATGGTCAGTCCATGACTAGCCAATGTCAGTACTGTCACTAAACATTCCGCCAACAAGGCCTCCACAATCACGAGCGTTTCTGCTGTCAGAGAACATCCACTCCTCCAATATAGCCTATGGTGACCTTGGCCTGCATCGTTTCTCATTGGAATGAACGCAGCGTGAAGTGTGTGTGTGTGTGTGTGTGTGTGTGTGTGTGTGTGTGTGTGTGTGTGTGTGTGTGTGTGTGTGTGTGTGTGTGTGTGTGTGTGTGTTACATGCTTACATATTAATACATGATCACACTATATAGTATATTGCTTTAGAATAGAATATTTTGTAAACAATTTTCATCCTTGTAGTATACCTTATTCTGTTAAATCAACTCACCCTCATTTGAAGCAGTGTCTTAATAACAACAACACTTTCAGCCACTATAACCTCTAAGTACAAAAGAGATCAAGAAATAAATTCTGAGGTTCAACAAGTCTGCTAACCATCACGATGTGATACAAGACTCATTAATCCTGCCAAACAAGCATCAGACACTTCATCAATGTTAGATGCACATCGGCCGATGGCCTGAATTGTTGCTGCCACAAACTGCTTGTCGTCACTTGTCACATAAGTCTACAAACATCAAGACAGTAAACCAAACTACCACAATTATTCAAAAGCTGATAGGTTGAATCAAAAGTGCCATCCTATGATGCACTGAATTCAAGCCAAGACAAGTTTCCTACCTTTTGAAATAACAAGACTGAAGAAGTCTAAGAAATATTGTTTTCACAAAATTTGGTGTCACTTCAGGCTCACTGGTGTGATTATTTATATAGTATTTCACCTTAAAATGTAAGCAATGCTATGACTGCAAGTATAGCAGGTTAGTAGATGCTTCATTACAAATATCACTAGAAGTCATTTGTACACCTGTAACTATAACATTACAGAATGACAGTCACACCACCAAGGCTTTAGTTTAAAGGAACACTCTGGAGAACTGTGCAGCTTTAGTGTGCAGCTGAAATAGTGAGGTTCGTTGATCGAGGAAGTTCACAAAAAGTGTTCCTGCATAGGGATGAGTGTCCACTGCCTTTAATGCCAAAGAATCTCGCAAATTGCCAATTGCCTGACGGAAATAAATCGCACAAAAATAAGGTCAGTCTGTAGACAATCTGAAAGTAGTACAACGGTTTCTACCGTTCTTGGAGCGACGGAAACAACAGAGACCATTTCTGGGAACATGATTGCGGCAGTGACACTCACGTGACCCGATGGCATGCAAAAAATGCTTCACTTGGCGGACGAAATTCTTGAAATGGCCCCCCGTCAATTTTTAAGTTTTAAAATGTTCTTAACGTACAGCTATCAGGTTTGCTCTGAGATAGCAGCCAGATACCCAACTTGGTTAGTATGGATTTCCCATTAGCGAGCAAAGATGGAGCCAGTAGCCTAGCGCATATCTCTGGAATGCTCTTTTAATATTTTGTTGAGACTCATTCGAAGGAGGTAGAAAACGTGATAAACCAATCTGAAACAAAATATAGCACCTGGTTGTAACAAACGGCAATCAGAGTACCTGATATATGGAAGCTATACTTTATAAAGTACTCTCCCTCAGCGTAACCATTACTCTTTTTCTCAGACATGCATTTGTACCTGATCAATTCTTATCATCATTCATCGTACCAAGTTTTAAAAAATAAAGTGAAGATACAACAGATCAAGGATATATATCGTGCAATTGCTATCTCTTCAGCAACTTCTAAGGTTCTAGAATTACTTCTACTTGAATGGTTGAAGGATGTGTGGGCACCTGGTAAACAACAAGTTGGCTTTACGCAGAGACAAAGATGTGCAGACTGTTCATATGTCCTCAAGAAACTGTAAACCATGACTTAGGTAAATCGGTACTCATTGCAATACATGTGGGTGAAGTGGTATCCTCAATTGTCTGAAGCCTTTGAGGTGATTAACGATGTCAGACAGGCAGTGTCATGCCACCATGTCTATTTAATATATCTTGATGATCTATTGGTGACATAGAGCTAAAAAATAGGTCATCAAGTCGTCCTTTGACGAGCTACATATTCTAACTGACAACTAGCATTGTAGTCTAGGTCGTCAAATGACGACTCTAGCGGACCAAGTCTAGTTTGTAATGGATTTCTCAGTATGCATGCAGATAGCTGTACTGTACTAAAACATGTGCCGCTTTGACGCTCGCATTGGGACATTTGCCATACAATAACATGTACGCGTAGTAAAATTATACACAAGCAGCATACATTGACAAACTGCTCATATCCCGACTAACAAAATGGGAGTGCGAGAGCCATCTCAGGATTCCAACAGAGTAAACGCAAGCAGGCTGTGACCAGGAAGCACATGAGGAAGTGGAGACAATGGCATATCCTGTAGGTCAAAATAGGTAAATACGATTTAGTAGCACGAAACAGACAACTTCCACAATGTGATATATGGAAGTCTGGTTGAAACTTCGCCTTGTTTTGACAAAGAGGTGGTATTATGGTACTGTATGCTAATTCAATTAGCTATCACTATTGTCTTCCCTGAAGATGTCTTACTTAGTAGCTCTCGTCGTATCCATTGGCTCAGCGGTAATGTGTTTAATACTTTTGGTTACATGCCATTGTGAAGTACAGAATACTGCGCTGTACACTTGCACTACACTGAATTTTAGAAGGCCGTACAAAATGATGGTATACCACTAAATACGATGATTGATATCAACATGATGTCTTAAACTAAAATTTTTGACGACCTAAAATTCTTGGAAACTCGTCAAATGACAACAACTAGTTGGACCGATTTTTCGAGCCCTGTGACATTAGAGCAATCTGGATACGGAGCAGCTATAGGGAACAATATGTTAGTTGTGTAGCATACACTGACGACGTGACCTTAATATCGCCAACACAACATGGTATGCATAAGATGCTTGATGTGTGTACTTTGTTTGCCTGAGAAAATGGCATGATCTTCAATTACAGAAAAAAGTACGGTTACTGTTTTACCAGCAATCACGAGGCAACTACAGGATGATGTTACGTGACAAACCATTTCCATGTAAACAGAAACAACTCATTTGGGTACCATTATGGACCGGCTTAAAAGGGACAAGCAAGCCATGGTAGCGAGAATCAAAAGTTCTTTGAAGGAGTCAATGGTGTAGTGAGTAAACCGGGAACAGTATGTTGAAGTATACATTAAAATTGTTGAGGTGCAGTTATTGCCAATACTATCATATAGCTGTCATACATTCGAAATGGAGAAATCAACAGATGAAAGACCTTGAATACGACTTTTAGAAAAAGATTAGACATGGTTTCAAAATGTGACAGGGTGACTCAATTTGTAATTGGTTCAAAGCCTTCATTGAAGCGACAGAAAAAGTGGGAGATCACAAAATCATTTTCTACTAAAGCACTATACTATCCCAAAGGGTTAGTCACAAGCATACGAATGCTCCATTTACGAGAAAGTAAAGAGTGCTAGTGGTTTCATGTTTTAGTTTTTAAAGTTGGTTGATTGATGTGTTAGCATAGGTTTGTGTAGAAGTGTTAGTGTTACTTGTTTGTATATGCTTGTATAGCCACGTGACGGAACTACACCAGTATTCTTGGTGTGATAAAAATATATCATGTACAGTACAGATTAAAACAAATAAACTGCATTAACTTTTCATGAACACTTGAAACAGTTTCAAAACAAATGTAGAAATGGAAACAGCACACTTCTCATGTAAGTGGATGTCGTTATAAATTACACTACAAAAAGATAAAAATTACAAATTTGACAAGCACGAAGAAAACAAGATGGTCACCATATAAAAAGAAAGCATATTGCACTAAGGAGCCACTCAAAATTTTCAACATTTTTTCACAAGGATACAAAATGTATGCTAGATGGGAGGAAATGAGAAGCTGGTGTCCGTTTTTAAAATCGTTGATGTCGATCCTGTAGTATTAGGTTGTGTCTGGTCAAGTAGCATATTAAACTCTCACTGGTTTCATCCGGCGTGTACCTCAGTGCAAAGGGCTGGGTTCCAACAGCCTCTTCTATTAATTGCACTTCCTCTTTGAGAAATCGATATCCAGGATTACTGACTTATGTGGTGTTTTTGGAGAGGGCGCACAAAATCCTGTAAACTTTGGAGATGTTGCGATCGATACATTCCACACTACCATGGATCGTATCATCCAAGGTGTCTACCGAGTTGAACATTGGTTTGCAACGGAAGAGGCAAATGCGATGTATCTTGAGGAGGCCCTCACTGTACAACCTGTGGATGTGTGTGACAAATCTGTGTTGGGGTACATTTCTTGGAAGGCCATGGAAGTGCACTACCTACCTATCGAACGCAAACAAGATTTTCTCCAAAAGTGCAAACCCAAGGTCGACAATCTATGGCAGACGATTAGCACAATCCAGAGTTCTGCCGATCCGTATCTGGAATGGTACGCCATGTTTGTCCCCAAAAGTAGGTACACTTGCAAAGATTTGTATGGAGATATCCTGTAGACACGTCTATGGGTAAGTATGAACATTCGAAAAAAATTGTTGAGTAGCTACCTGTCTCCCTGTGTTTTGGATTTTCTATGGTCTCTGTTCATATATCGTTCTGTATCTACCTCATTGTTTGGTGCATCTATCTAAGATGGTTCTCCAAGCTTTTCAACCGCATTCCCTCTTGTAGTTTTGTATTTCCATTTATTTGTGTTCTCTTTTCTGTAGTTTTCTAGGACGCCTATTTGAGAACAACACACATAGCCATGTGCTTGATGAAAGTGGCCCCAAGTTGGAGAGTTCATAGTACCATAGGCTTCTCGAGTAAGGTTGGGTTGGCGTGTATTAGGTCTTCAACACCCTTGTTGGAAGCGTACAGCTTTCTTTCAATCTCGAGAGCAAATGTATGGATCCTACGAGAAACTCGGTGTTGAGGGGTAGGATCTTGAGGTTGATACAGTCCGTGCTTTTCGGTGCGGACAGCAACCACATCATTGGCACGAAGTCCTCTTCTTGGCTTTGTTGGGTGGTCACCATCTCTGGGGATTGTTGCTCGATGTCAATTCCTTCTTGGCCTAGTACAAGAAGTGTAGCTACACGATCTGGTTTCTTAATATGGTTGGTTCGTACACCTCTAATGCAACATCGAATGGGTGCAAGGGCTTTTTGCAAACCTTCAATTCCACCAGCGGATTCAATAGCATTTTCTAGGAACCTGCCGAATACTGCTTTGTCTGTGGGTTCACCTTGGTCGTCAATTGGATATAGGAATAGAATGTTTAAATCTTAAAACATGGTTCTGATGTAGCATTTGCAAGCATACACTCCTTCGGCCTACTCAAGCACTTTGGTGCAATGTTTCGGATGCAGGATCGTGCTTGTACAGTGCGGAACAGCATAAATGTCCGTGTGCGCGTTAGCTCAGGAAAATGAACGTGGTTTGAATTTGCCTAAACAGTCTTGCTTGTAACTTTGCACATTTCTTTACTAATAGATCGTCCATATTATCTCAACATAAAGAAGGTATCAAAGTGAGTCTTCATACAGAAGAAATAAATAAGGCTTGGCCGCCTACTAAATTTACGTTTTTCTCTATGAAAAATGTATACTTGGCTGAAAGTCAATAATATTGCTAACTGACATTGGTAACATAATGTTCTAACAATCTGCCGTTGTGAATTTTAAAATTTCTATTGTCTACTCGAGATATTAACCAAATGAGGCCCCAAAAGAGGATACACTCCGGAGCCTATCATTTTTCTCATTTTGACGCTGTTGATGCCAAAACTTTATCTAGAGCATCTAGTCACATTGGACTAAAAATGTTCAAAACTGTTTTCAAATATTCATCCGTTAAGTTGTTTGGTAACTGTTTATTTGCCTAGAACATTTCTATAACACAAACTAGTGATATTGATTGAACACAACTCAAATCTAACAGCAAACAATCATCTAGCAGTCAATAAACGCAACAACGCAGCTGTAGAGGCACTCATGACGGTTTTTGACGTCTAGCTGCATGTAAACAAACTTAAACAGCAACAACAACAGCATCTTTTGATTGTCAGACACTAAAGATCTTACCCGCTCATTCAAACTATCCTAAACGTTGCTGTCAGAGAAAAAAATTGAGCACTGATCAGGACTGTCAGGAGCTGAGAAGCCGCTATCTAGAGATGGTGCTGTCGTCCCTGCTGCCATCAAGTTCCCGAAAGGGGACCCCTCTCATGATGACGTTTCCGTCCTATTACGTTTGCAGCTAGGCTAGCATTCAAAATTGGACCTACTTCTTCTTACTCCAACGCGTAGAGTCCCTGGCGATAGCAGAGAAAAAAGTGGTAGATTTAGCATAACTACAGCATTGTCAGGCCATTGTCCAATCACCAAACAGCCACACCCATCCAGTAGCCAATCATTGAACAGCACGCTAACTCTGTTATTTCTATAGCTACGACCATGTGACATACACCTTTAGATAGCTGTGATTACGCAAATGTGTGAGATGGGTCAAAATACGCTAGACAAAATTTCTACCGCACGTTAAAGTTGCGGGCATTTGTGTAGTCCCGCACTGTACCATTCCAAGCTATGTCTCGGCCCTCTCTCTAGAATATGCATAGTTGGTATGTTGGGCCACAGAACCAATAGACCGAATTTCCATAGCCATTGATGTCCAAGTAAGAACAACACAAACTGCCTGGAGGCTCAGTAGTTAAAGTTGTTCCACTGGTTATGGAACATTTTGGATCATGGGGAGAAGCGAGAATTGACACACATTACGAAATACTCTTCACAACCAGTATCCTGTATAGCCCGTTGGTGGTCCATACCACAAATCGTGTCCCTACACTGTTTCTTAGGACAACATGTGCACCATTTCCTAGAGAAGGGCGGTGCCTTGGACATCTATAGCCCAAGATCTGGAATCTCTCTGGCTTTGCTACAAGTGTCGACAGCTTTGTTGTACAGTCAAACTTTGCTAATCAGAACAGACTCGTGCCAAGCCCCATTTAGATTAGTGAAGTTGTTCGGATTACAAATGTCAAAACGCGTAGTAGTCTTGGAGGTCCAAACCTTGCCTCGAACACCCACACCACTGGCACATTAACGTATCTCTACACACGTCATGTTTGTGGTAAAGGACACCACTGCAACGACTACATGTACTTCTAAATGATGTGACAGTCAAGATTGAAAATAGTCAGATGCGTGCATTTGCTGAAACTAGATAACTGCAAAGCAGATATTGCTGCCTGATAGAGTCTGGGTATATAAATTACCTAAGCCAAAGGTAATTCGGATTAGCAAGGTTTGACGGTGTATATTGTAGAACAGCCACTTCTCCTTAAACCTTTCTAGAATTCTCTTGGTGTTGGGCTGGTTCGTCTACGTATTTTGACAACTTTTCCAATTCCTCTCTAAGTTTCTGGTGTTCATGGCAAATTTTTGTAGGTAGTGCTTGTGAAATTCTTTTGTCTTCTGTCTCCACTTGGTCGATATCAAGGCATCTTTGATTTCTTGCAATCGTCTCTTGTGCTGTATTTCAAACATAGATTTGTCCATCCCAATCGTGTGGCTCCTTTTCTCGTGCCAAATCCAAGATATGTAGGGTGTGGATGGTAGTAGGTTTGGATCTGATCCATTCGAATAGAGTTGTGTCGGTTTTGGCTCGCAGCAAGGATAGTGTGAATCTCAGCTTCTTTGGTGTAGCAGCAGAGAGGCTTGATCTTGATACTGTCTTCATGGATGGCTAGGATGTCTACACAGAAGATGGGGCATCGACGAAATCAAAAGTCGCCTGCTGCCCGTTCTCACCTCTTGTCGTTGTCGACCGTCTGTGTAGACAGCACAACGTGGACTCCAGCTACTCTACCTGTCGTAGTGTGTGCATACCAACCTACAAAAATTTGGCCTATAGGACGACTGGCTAGAACCAGACATCGATCTAGATTAGAGGCAAGGTTTTTCCATTGTTGGGCAAGAGGTTGTACCACAAAGAGTCCAGGGTCGGATTCCACCAATTGTAGTGTTTGTCCTACAACTTGTTCTGTGGTTGTATTGGAAAGCTTGCTGCCACAACAGGCTCACAACGAGACCTCACTATGGGTGCAATCTTGTGCTTGGACATCTGGATGTAGAAGGGGCTTGCGCAGATGTTCATTGGGGCAGTTTACACACTTGCATAGTTTTGCACCAACAGGGGCTTGGACTGCTCCCGCTTCGAATTGGGACACGATCTTGTTGTACAATTTGGTTCGCACTGTATACTCATCAAGGGTGGTGTGTACACAAATACATACGTGCTTGCCCACATAATGTGTGTTTACAAAATAGTGGAGTTGTCGGAGTCCATAGCTTGGCACAAGGTACCCTGTTTGCAGAAGTCGTTCACCTCACGTAGGTCTTCCACCAGAGCCTTGCGATCAAGTGTTCCAGAGAAATCTTGCGTGTACTCGATCGAATACAACCCATATCCTTGTCCCTGCAAAAGCATGTCTAAATTTGGAAGCACCACCTGTACTTCTTCCTTAGGAATGTTGCTTTGGCAACAAACAAGCTGTACGGATCAACTGTGTAGATTTCCTTCCATCTCTTTCTAGCTATGCCATCGGCATCACGTTCGATCTTTGTGATGGTGGAACGTATGGCACTCCCTACGTTTCTCTGGGCGTGTATATTGTATGTAGGTGTCCACCAATGTGACGCTTTATCTCCTTGTCTAGTTTGGCTCCCATGGTTTCTTGTACCATTGGAAGTATCTTGGATACAGTAGTCCACATTCTCATAGAGTGCAAGACAGAGTTCCTCGTTCTTCCACAACATTCTCTGGACGTAGATAGCAAAATATGTAGATGTCGTCAACAAATATCGGTAGTCCATCTTGGATATATCCGAGAGCAGGTTGTTCTCGTAAGCGTTCTCTACTAGAAGGTGGTGTACTAGAGATTTGTTGACAAGCAAACCCATAGCTGCAAATGTAGCATGTATAGACATTGCACCATCTGATTGCGTGACTTGTTCTCCGCTATATATAGGTCTACAGATTTTTTCGTTCCCGATTGGTTAGATAGACATTGTGCCATGTAGTTGCAAGGATTGTTCTCCGCTATATATAAGTCTACATATTTTTTCACTCTTGATTGGTTGGATAGACATGGCAAACTTTGGTAGTGTGGCTTGTACTCCACTATACATACAACATCTGGTTGCTCGGCTTGCTCTCAGCTATATATAGGTCTACATATTTTTTCACTCTCGATTGGTTGAATAGACATGGCAAAGTTTGGTTGCATGGCTTGTACTCCAATATATATACATAGGTCTACATATTTTTTCATTCTTGGCTGGTTGGATAGACATTGTGTCTTGTAGTTGCATCGATTGCTCTCCGCTATACCCTGAAAGAAGAAATTTGTGCGGAAGAAAAATTGTGCTTTTTCTAGAAACATCACTACTTGTGCAGAATTAATTTGTGCGACAATAAGGTCATGCGCAATAAAATCATGCGCAAGGGAAAAATATATGTGGACTTTATTTGTGCGATGGGCTTGTGATCGCACAAAATCGAATGAATTTTCTCCCACACAAATTCTTCTTTCAGGGTATATAGGTCTACATATTTTTCATTCTCAGCGACGTAGGGGTATGTTTTGGCCTATCCTCTTTCAAGGAGATCCACAGTAGCACTCGTCTCTGCTAGGTTTCTGTTGGGCTTCTTTGCTCACAGTGTCGTCGCTCTTCTTTCTAGCAGTGCATGGTATCGTCGTTGGTCTGGCGGGTGTCTGCTGTAGTGTTGCTGTCGTGGTGTTACTGCTGCGGTGTTGGTATCATCGTTGTTGTCGGTATAGATCCGCTGTAGTATTGCTGCTACAGTGCCCCCGCGCATAAGCACCCATCCGGGAATGATGCTAGGAAAATGCGCGTAATTCATATGTCCCGTCATGTCTATCGACACAACTCAGTAACAAGATTCAGCAATCGTAGCCGCATTTCGTTGTGAAAGAACTTGACAAATGGGTTCCGTTTTATAGCGAGCTGAGCCTCGCTTGAGAAATCACATTTTCTTCTTGTTGCACATTTGTTCGATTTTACGCTACGGTATCTAGTTATTTCGCAGAGAGAGACATGAAATGATTATCTAGGTAAACATCTTGGCGATTTTTAAACAATCGTTTTTGAGATATTGAAGAGAAGGCCCCTGAAGAGGGGTGCAAATGCGGTCGTAAATCTCTACAAATCGGTAACGGAATATGTTGAAACGCAAGGAACATAACAGAGACAATTTCTAAAATATTCATTGTGGGGATTTTTGATTGATGCCTTTGACGCGAAGATATGACAACATACAACATTCTGTATTACGCCATCCATAAATATTTTTCACTTACAGCTAAGAAAACAACCAAAAGCTACACAGAACCTACAATCTAAAAACTAACAAAACAACTAATGATCGAAACGCCTGAAAAACAACAAGACTGAGCATCAGTTGGTCTTCTGTAGTGAGAGTGACAGTCCAGTCATCCAAACAATCCTGAAGGTCCTCATCTAAGGTCTCTTTGTCTGGTAAAAGTTGCCCAAGCTCACAAGAACTGGCAGAAACTTCGGATGGGTCTTTCACGTAGCCAGACATCAGCGAAGAAGACGCTACCCCGTCATTCCCAAAATGGGGACCCTCCTCTGGGTCAACAGGTACAGTCACTCGCTTCCATCTAACCTCGTTCAAAATACTTCCTCTGTCTCTGAACAGCTGTTGCTCACTCCAACGCACACCACAGAAGGCGGAGCTAAGTTTATCAACCAATCAGTAACAGGCAACACTCCTAATGACAGCCAATCACCATCTTGTATTACTAACTTTCTTCTAGAAGGTTCTGTGACATCATAATTACATTACCAAAAGGCCCTCACATTAAGAACTACGCGCATCTAAAAAGCTACAGCGTACGACCTTGGGAGCCCGCGCTAGGCCGCGCCGAAGTTATGGCCATTTATGCATGGGGACTGTATGTCTCTTGTTGGGTGGGAAACAAGGACTTGGCCAATGGCTTCCTAGCTTGTGGTTGCCGGTATGCCTCTGCTGCAATCGCCTTGCAGGGCTTGAAAAATTGGTCCAACTAGTTGTCGTCATTTGACGAGTTTCCAAAGTCTTAGGACGTCAAAATTTTTAGTCTATGACATCAGTGTTGATATCAATCATGGCGTTTAGTGGTATGCCACCATTTTGTACGGCCTTCTAAAATTCAATGCAGTGCAAGCATACAGCGCAGTATTCCCACAATGGCATGCAACCGAAAGTATCCAACACATTACCGCTGAGCCAATGGATACGACGTGTTACACTAGACAGAGCTAGACATCTTCAGGAAGACAAGAAAGACAATAGTGATAGCTAATTGAATTAGTGATTAAACGCATACCACCTCTGTCAAAACAAGGCGGGATTTCAACCAGACTTCCACAGATCACATTGTGGAAGTTGTACGTTCTTGCTAGTAAATCATATCTACCTATTTCAACCCACAGGATTTACCATTGTCTCCGTTTCCCCACGTACTCCCAGGTCACAAACTTCATGCCTTTACTCTGTCGGCATCCTGAGATGGCTCTTGCCCTCCCAGTTTCATTATCTGGGATATGAGCAGTTTGTTTTAATATCCGCATGCATACTGAGAAAGCCATTACAAACTAGCCTCGGTCAAATGACAACCTAGACTACAACGCTAGTCGTCAGTTGTAAAATTTAACTTGTGAAATGACGACTTGACGACCTATTTTTTAGCAATGTCTTGGAAAAAATAGTTTGTCCAATGGTATACTCTAGCTTGACATGGCGTCTCTCTTGGATTGGATGTGTCTGGTTGGTATCTCTCTGTTGTGGGTTTGTTGGACCGGGTGGACTGCATCTATGCTCGAGAGAAACATTGGTAGCCGAAACATAGGTAACCGAGTTGCGAATCTGTGGTTGTAAAACATTTTTTGCGCTCTTATAGAGTTGGTAGATCAATTCGACTGTCTTCGAATTACTGATTCATAGTGCACACTCTCTTGTGGCTATATACTATAGATTCTATTTCTCTAATAGGGTGCAAATTTTTTCACATGTGGGTATCAGCGGTGTGTGCGGCCGATATGCTTGCCAATGATCTCTAGTAGTGTAGCTGCCGATGCAAATCTTAAAGAAACTTTCGGCCACGTGCGTTAGTAAATTGCGCCCAGCATACACCTTTGATTGTTGGTTACCAACAATGAAATTGAGACATTTTACGCATTTGCAGAACAAGATATGCTTACGTATGCTTTTAACTGATTAAATGATAAATTCTATCGAACGCGTTTGTAACTTTTTCAATCTGGACTTCAACTTCTAGAATATCTACCCTAGATTGCAGTTTGCAAAGTGTGCTGTTTGGTTCAGTACCTGAAACACTTATGCACAACTTACTCATACTTATCAGGCAGGCAACGCTTTTCTATCGTGACGCTGAGAAGGGTTTTCTTGCCATCATGTGTAACATCACGTAACATCAACAACAGTCGGTGATTCCACGGAAGCGTGGTGAATGCCGAAACAGATCCAGATGGCAAAACAGATCCAGACGCCGATACCGCTCGCCTCCTTATCCTTTTATTTGTGTTCGTATGCAACAGACTACGTACCACACACCGAAGGGAGCCCTGTCGTAGAAACTGGACTCAACTGTAACTTCGCATTGCAGTTCTTGTCACTGCCATCACCGCATGCAACCATTGCTTTTTGCCACAAATGTACGTTAGTGCGAGTCTCTAAAATGTTGTGTTAACGCAAATCTCCAAAATGTCTCTTTAACGCCTACCTCTTCCCCTCATTTTTACATCTCTGGGTCTGAGCACACTACTATTGACGCTCAAATAGAACTGGGTATAAATTCAGTATCTATGTTGTAACACCGGCATCAACATCAGCAACGCTGGCGTGTTCACAATATTGACACCGACGTCAGCATCAGTCTTTGTCAACGTCAGCATCAATATTGTGAACTAGGCTTTATGCTAATTATAGATTGCTCATTGGATAAATGCTGGGAACATCACAAGAACCACTGTAGCTTCTGAGACCAAAATAAGCCGATGCTGTCGTACTTGTTCACAAATCCTGTACATAGGAGTGACTAGCACAGAAACAATGTATGATGCAATTCCCACCATGGAAACGAAGAAATTAGTACAACCCATTTGCTACTGATCAACATTTTATAAAGCATACAGAGACCCTAACCCCTTCTGCCTAGAATGCACTTGCAAGCTCATAAAACTGTCGACAATTTTAAACGACCCCTAATGTATTAAGAGTGATATCTACATTCTACAACTAATCATTGTCAAAAATTTTAAGTACATTTGGGGAAGAAAGAGAATAAGCAAAAGTGTACATTTTGTAAAAAAATGGTGAAAATTTTGAACAGTAACTTACAAATACCCTAAATAAGCTACAATGGGTTACTCTACATATAGATCTCCAAAGTTGGTTGGTGTCTATTTATCAATTTATTTAAGAAACTGAAAGTGTGTGACACGTTGTGACCAGCAATGTTGTGTTAATACTTAGCAAAAGTCTTATTTAACCTCAGTAGTCTACCAATCAACATATCATAACACACACACACACAAGTTTCTAGTAGTAATTGTTTGTTTGTCAATGTGCTTGTTGCCCCAGTGGGACCTAAGTCATGTACTACATGGTGTGATAGAAATTTCATAATTATAATAATAAAAATAAAAACATCAAGAAATAGCTTAGAGCATACCTGCAACTCTCTCAAAATAACAGACACGTTTGTCTCATTTGCCAAATTCGATAAAATCTCCAACTAGAGACACATACCAAACAAGGTAAAGAATAACACAGATATTCACATGGCTAGCTGTACGCACCCACACGCAAATGTATGAATGATCACACACATTCATGCACACACACACACGCACACAAACAAACAAACACAAAGGCCATAACACACCACACACCAAACACAGTATCCGCGTGCAAACAATTTTTGTAGCAAAATGTAGTATTCTAACTTTCAACATCTTGATATGTGTTGGGTCAGATGACACAATATAGAAACTCTTTAGAAATGATTCAAACAATCCCTGTAACATCACAAAATCAAGACAAAATATGCCACAAAGCTGTCCAATTCCAACCCTTTTTGTTGTTGTGATCGTTGCAATATTTGATAATACAACTGCCTGAACTTCTCTGTAAACATTACAGAATTGACTTCAGACAACACCATGTTTATAAATTAGCATATGCATATGTTATATATATATATATTATATATATATATATATATATATATATATATATATATATATATATATATTATTTCATTATATATCTTTAACACTCATATCTAGCCATCCCCTCCCCAACTTAAAACTTAGTAATACATCATAGTGTCATCCAAAGAAGAAAAAACAAACATCCCAAAATGCAAGATCATGCTCTAATGCAATTCTCCTTAATATTGACTTTGCATTGTACTCCCAAAGTTTAACCGATGACTGTTCAGAAACATTTCGGAGAGCTTGATCCAAAATAGTCCCAGTGAACGTCATTGATTTCAAAGCAATACTTTCAGAGTCTAGTCTTGAAACTAGCCAGAGTCCAATACCCAAACTTTCTATAGAGAAGGGACAGAAACCTGCTCCATATTGAAACACATTAAACTCGTGTCTCTCATCTCTTTTTCCATTTCTGCAGCATTTCCAGATGCACCGGCTTCAATAGCACCAGCACAAGCAAAACGTGGTTGCAATGAATTACAGACAGTGATGTTGAAAAAAACTGGATATATGACATTCCTCTGTAATTAATTGTTGAATCACAGACAGTTCTATCTTAGAATCCTTCCCAAAAGAGTCCAGTACTGGGTACTCTCAACTTCGAGCTCAATATTTGTTAGATGCCATCAAAAGTACCTGTATACATAATGCTAAGTAGTGCTAATCCTTGTATCCCTTCTTTTCTTTTACTGCTAATAATAGCATTATGCGCCCTTATGTGCCCCGTATTTATTCCAGCTAAGCTATTTTCTCCACCCCTACCAGGTGTAGCTTTCTTGGAATACAATAGAACTTTTTACTGAAGTTCCTTTGTTTGTGATTCTATTCAATCAGTGATCTCCTAAATATATAAGCTTGAATTACTGCTATATATGCTTGGACAACCTCACTCGTTTGATGAATGCTCTGCTAAGTGGAAAAATTGGTCAAAATATTGCTCCTTGGTTGTCAGGTGCTCCACTGACCGCTTTCCACAAGAAAACAGGTGGTATTCGTCCAATAGCTGTGGGTGACGTCATTCAAGGGTTAGCTAGTCATCTCTGCTGTCTTTAGTCAAATCTCATCTTCCAGGCACTTTACTTCCATATGATCATGTTGGAGTTGACATACATTGTGGGATGAAAGCTGCAATTCCTACACTAAGGTCTTGTATATCTGTTAATCATGACATAAAAGACTTGTGTCTTGTGTGAAAGTAGACTTCCAGAATGCTTTTAATGAATGTCGTCATCCGCCCTTTTTATCTTGTCTGAAACAAGTATTTCCTGAATTATTTCTATGGCTACAGCAGTCATACCAAACAGCTGAAGAGCTTCGTTTTGGAAACGTCCGCATTTTGTCAACTGCTGGTGTCCAGCAAGGTGATCCACTAGGTCCTTTACTGTTTTCACTAGTAGTGTCACAATTTCTTGACAATTTTGGAAAAAACTCTAGTCCAGAACTTCAACTTTGGTACCTTGATGACGGCAGTTTTGTTGGAACACGCGAATCGGTCTCCAAACTACTACAGTCTCTTGTTGTAAAAGTCATACGTTTGGCCTTCATATTAACTTGGATAAATGTGAGGTATACTGGCCAACAGGTGATCAGTCTTTCCCAGAGTTACTAACGCAAATCAAGCGTCTCACAAGAGGGATTAAGCTATTAGGTTCTCCGGTATATGGTGAGGACGATTTTATACAAGCAACGGTGGCCAGACGCATCGAGAAGGTAATTGAGGCTCAATCACATCTCAGAGATTTAGACCACCTTCAGGTTGAACTTCAACTGTTACGCAGCTGTCTCAATGTGTGCAAAATAAACAATCTATTACACACAGTTGTTCTTGGTTTGGTTGATAATGAACTCACAAAATTTGATGCATCTCATAGACATTCACTGGAATTGATCACTCGTTCTTCTATCTTAGATTCTTCTTGGATTCAGGCGACTCTTCCAGTTAGAGATGGAGGTCTTGGTCTATATGAAGCGTTGAGCTCATTGGCAGCAGCTTTTGTACATGCAGTCATTTTTTAGGTCAGTCTAACATGTCAACATCTAAAATGAATCAGGTCCAGTTAAAGTCAGAGCCCAAGATTTTTGGAGAAGATGAAGCACACGATCGTCTACTCAAACAACTCGACAATCGCCCTCCGTCATGTAACCTCAGAACATCATCACAATGCGACATTAGATCTATATCAACTCCATTTAGCCTCATCCTTGAAAGAGGTTATTAGTCTTCGGGATAGAGCAAGATTAAACACCATTGCCACTACTCATGCTGGTGCTTGGTTATGAGCATTACTTAACCCAAAACTAGGCCTCGCCATGCCACCACATGAATTCGTGATTGCAATACAGATTTGGCTAGGAATCCCTCTATTCCCATTTCCACCATCGTCATTGAAATGTGTATGTGGTCAAGCTCTTGACCCTATTGGCAATCATTTGGTTAGCTGCAATGACGGTCCTCTCCGGATCAAACGCCACGGCGCCCTTTGCAAAGTGATTTACCATGCTCTTCTAACGGAAAAGCATGCGAAAAGAGAACAACGTTGTTCTGGCTATGACAACAGTCGTCCTGGTGATATATTTGATCCTGATTTTCTTCTGGGTCGCCTGGCTTCTTTGATGTAACAGTAGCCAACAGCCTGCAGCCTTTATTCATTATTAAAGATGCCACCAATGCAGGAGCTGCTGCAAAAGCTGCAAAAGATTGCAAAGACTTTTCGCCACGATGACGAAGTTACAGCAGCTGGTGGTATATTCTATCGACTTGCTGTGGAAACTCTTGGTCTCTGGACACCATACAGTCTCAAGATCCTACGCTCTATAGCTTCGAGAATTTCTGCAACGAGTCACATGACGTTTTCAAAGTCTTTAAACAACTTATTGCAACAATTATCTGTGAAATTATGGTCATATAATGCTAGACTGGTTTTACAAAGTTTGAATTTAGAGATAGAGGATGTACGTAGTTGGAACATGCTTCCTTGAGTTGTTGGGGATGTTGGGGTGGGAAACGTTCATGTATGTTATAAATATATCCTACACTATATATATATATATATATATATATATATATATATATATATATATATAGTTGCGGACATAATTATTGAAACATCTCCGATGTGCATCCGATGGATATGGCGGTCAAGTCATTTTTTAGCCACTACATGTCAGGTGTTTAGGGCGGAGACTAGGTGGAGTGTGGTCATTCTTCGTTAGGTAGCGCTGATGTCTGCACGGGAACTGTGCAGGTAAGATCTCAAGTATCAACCATATATTAAATATTTGTAGTACCCCGTCGTCAACAACAGCAGGGTGAAGCGGTGCAGTTGTATTTGATGGACTAAAACAAATAGCTGTCAACTGCCAGTTCACTGCTCCTGAGTATGATGGTCGTCTTCGTGATATGTGTTGCTGGCCTTCGAGAAGATCAGATGTTGCAAAATTTTATGAGAAAGATGACTTACTTAGTAAGAGTCTGGAACAAGTTTTGGCAGATGCTTTAGTATTTGAAGAAGCCAATGACAGTGTCTTAGCTACACGAGACAGATAAGATCAATCAGTTCAGTTCGTAGATTAGAACACACTAAACTTAGATCAGATAAAGGAAAGCCTAAAATGGGAAGGGGCTTCTGTTGTATCTGTGGCGTCAAAAGACCATTATAGTTTTGTGTGCTTCTTGAAAGATCATCGAAGATTGCTATTTTGCTCAAAGTGTGACAGTTACGGTCATCTAAAATCTGGACGTCAGAAGTTTACCAGCTTGCAGAAACCAATATTTTCAAAACAACGAAGAGACAGTAAAACAAAAGTAGCTGAAGCAAAACGTTCAGAGTCTAAAGATAGCAGTGAAAATAATTCGGACTCATCAGAACAAGGTATCGAGTCTGCGTGCAAAGAGGTTGCAATGGCTGCAAAGCATCCATATCGCAAAAACAAACTGGTCGTCAATGTTATTTTTGAAAACAAACAGACTCCATTTCGAATAGACACTGGCACAGATGTGTCACTGATGAATGAGAAGTCTTGGGTAGTGCTGGGAAAACTGAAACTATCAAAGAATAAACAGAGACTCAGAAACACGTCAGGCAACTTGATGCCCTTCAAAGAGACCACTTCAAGGACAGTAAGGTAATTCGGAGTAGCTCCGACCACACTTTGAGAGTTTCCCGGCTGTAGCCACAAAGAACTAGGCTTTGGATGTGAAACACTGATCGTGAAGAGCAACTTCTAGTTATTGTTTTGAAACATTGCTATTGATTTATGCCTGCTAGTTACTATACAGCAGACTCGAGAAGTTACTCGTATACACATCTCTCAATACCCGAAGGCGTCGCAACTCCGATCACTCCTCTGCGCATCATTTCTGCTGCTGTAAGGTATACTATGGCTACATGATTATGATTTAATTGTTATACTGAATACTGTTACTGAGAAACTCAGCTATTAGCTATGTGCAGGGTAACGTGTGGACGTGCTACGTACTTATCCATAGACAGTGCATCTTACTCGCTCTAGCCTTACTCTGATTGCATGATTCTGATATGCACATTTACATGATATGTTTAGCTGCATTTGGAACATGTCCAAGGGTCCTCTTCATCTGGAAGCTCTGAAAGCCCAGCACAATCGTAGTGATACCATCGCCAGCAGTGTTCACAACCCACCCAATCTTCTTGCCTCTCATCGCTGTCGTTGTCGAACTTTCCTCCGCATCCCTAGCACTTGTTTTCATCTCTTTCTTCTGTTACTGCAGTTTTTTGTTTGCCTTGGCGTGCAGGTTACTTGTCTTTCTTTGATTTTGCTAATCTCTGTTGTTTCTTTCAGCCTGTGCTTATATTTTAGAATAGGCCTTAAGACTTTTTACGACTTCTCAGTAGTATGCCAAGTACATGAGCGGATGGTCTTGGCCGTGGTGGTTGAATAGGTGTTCTTGTTTTCTAGAACAGCTTGGAAAAGTGGTGTCTAAGCTGCAGTTTGATTGCAGGAGTGGTAGCTGCTGTTGAAAAACAAGGGCTCTTGCATGGCGTTCGTGTAGTAACAGCATCTGCTGGACTAATTTTTGCTTGAGGAATGGCTGCAGCTGATGGCTTTGGATATAAACCAGCTCCTCGAAATGCACCTTGAAATCGGTGTGGTTTCATGGTTGTGTCTGTCAGCTGTTTCAGGAGTTTGGGGTTGTTATATTTATACCTTGTCCCATATTCTTCGTTTGCAGTCAGTCAGAGTCTTCTGCCAATTTTTCTTCATAGGAGCAAACACACCTACATCCAGAGGTTGTAATGCATGAGTGGTATTTGGAGGCAGGGTTACGAGAATAATGTTGTATTTTCTTGGCACATTGATGACACCTAAGTTAATGTGTGAATAGTGGCCATCGAAAACAAGATCACGCTGGAGCTGTTATCATCTCTGTAGTCTGACTCATCATTTGCTGCAATAAGTTTCATCTTCTTGAGCACTGGTATAAGCCTTTTACAAACCAGCTGTAAAAAGTGTTGTTTTTCCATCCATCCGCTGGCTGATACTCCACACATTACTTCAGTAGAGCCACTAAAGGTCCACGTACAATACATGTGTAGAACTTTATATAGAACATAGGAAGGGATTTTGTCTCCATTGGCATTTCCACACTAATGGACGGTAATGTACTCACGTCCGCTCCATGCCATGGTCTCATATACAGACTTAGCTCCTCTCCTAGCTAGGACCCTACTAGACGACGAGGCTGTAGCAAAAGTGATTTCATCACAGCTCCAAATTCTTTCAGAAAGCTCTTTCTGGCTCAGTCTAAACAACCCAGCCTTCCTGTACATCTTCTCAAGAAATACCATCCAACCGTCAATTCCGTCTTTGATCAGTGCTTTAGCATGTTTCTTTGAGAGATGTTGTGGTTTCCTTTGACTCAGTGCACTCTTCCATCGCTTAAAGAAGCTAACAAACCAGTCAGGACCAGGTAAATCACCAGGAAAAGGATTTTCTCTAGCATTTGCTTTAAGGTAATCTGAGATGACGTTGGTGAGGCTTGATCTACAAAGGGGACACCCCATTTCTTGCAGCACAATGCAACATTGCACTATCCTTCCTGGTAAGTCAAGACTGTTGGCCGTCCACCATATCATGTTTACTGACTCCCTTGTGATGATTGTGAAGAGTTGAGTAGGGAATGCCGTACACAGCTGCCGTTCCTTATGCTGTCGTTGTTTTCAGCAAGATCTTGCAGTGCCTTTCTCAGGACTTTGTCAGAAAACTTGTTCTTAGTTCCTTTAGGTTGATAATGTCATACCATTATTGCAAAGTACACGAATAAAGCAGATCAAAATGCAAGTGAAGTTAGTCTACGACTGTGATGATGTGATCAAATTTGGGATTCTAAAGGAAGGGCAACAATGTGTTTTATCTGCATTAACACCTTTATCGGTAGAGTAGGTTGCACAAAATAGCATTAGTCTTGGATTGTCTCTAGCAAGAAAGTTTTTGGACCGCAATTTCCACTAGCTAGGTCGTTCTCACAACAAACAAGCCGTTTGAGACACAACGGCAAGGACTTCGTGGTTATATCATTGTCTGCTAAAACCAAGAAGGGTCGTCTACTTACGTGCTGTTGTGAGAAACGCGTACGGTTTTCTAATCAAGAAAGCTGCACAGTTTACTGTCACGTGATCAGAGTTACTCTGTGATCGGAATTACCCCGTATTACCTTAGGTTTTGCAATACTCCTCTAATAACAGTTTTGTTCTATGTGAAGCATGGCAAAGGATCAAATCTATTAGGAATGGACTGGATAAGGAAAACAGATTATTCTCAAGTATGCATTACATTTCTTTGCCCAGTCACCCAGTCAACAAGTAGCGCTTTCTGTTGAAAGACCATTGAAGTTTCAATGTTGGTTAAAGCGTGTTTTAGACACATTCAGTGATGTATTTGGTGATGATCTTGGATGTTGTAGTCATTCAGTTACCATCCATGTTCAACGTGATGCTGAACTCAAGGTTTTTCCTTTTAGAAGACTGCCAATTCATCTTCGGACGAAGATTGAAGAGGAATAAGATAGACAGGTAAAACGAGGTGTTTCGGAACCTGTTGATACAGCTTTATGTGCCTTTCTGACTGTCAATGCAATAAAGTCATCTGGTGCCGTTAGAATCTGTGGGGACTTCAAGCCTCCCAATTGTTACTTGATAGTCGAGCAGCACCCAATTCCGCTTCCAAGTGACTTATTTAGTGTACCAATTGGTGGTAATATTTCACAAAATTAGACCTATCTGATGTATATAATCAACTTAAAGTTAATGAGGAGAGTCAACAATATCTTGTGATCAACACACATAAAAGGCCTCTTTCAATATCAACTACTTCCCTTTGGGATTAGCTCTGCATCGATGTTGTTCCAAAAAAATTATGGATAAGGTGCTGAGTGAATTAAAACTAACTGCAACGTGTTTTGATGATATTACTATTACAGGCGTCACTGATGAAGAGCACCTTCAAATTCAAACCAATGTCTTAAAACATTTGCGACACAATGGTTTTCGTTCGAAAAGAAGAAAGGTCAATTCTTTCAAAAGTCTATTGAGTACCTTGGACACATCACAGATTCTGAAGGCATTTGCTTGTCTGACAGTAAAATTCAAGTGATTCGACACACGCCAAGTCCACAAGACATTTCAGAAGTGCGATGATGTTTGGGGGTGGCAAATTACTTAAGTAGATTCTTCCCAATGACGTCTGAATATACGGCTTCGTTCGTAGAGTTATTGAGAAAGGATGCCCATGGGTTTGGTGCGCCAAAACCCAATTTGCATTTGATCAACTCAAGCAACGGCTTATGTCCTTGCCAGTTCTAACAATGTATGACCCAAACCTTCTTTACTGGCCCAATCCAATATCATCAACTTCTAACACATACTGAAAAAGACCACAATCTTCAAACGGTTGTTAGATATGTTCGTCAAGGCTGGCCATACAAACTAAAAGATGCTGCAGTAAAACCACTTGCTGTTTGTCAACCTCAACTATCTCTGAGCAATGGGTGTTTGCTAAAGCATGACAATGGGATATGAGTGATTGTACCATCTATAATTCGCCATTTTTTGTTACAACAGCTTCATAGGGCACATGTTGAAGCTGATCAAATAAAAAACTTCCTCGATATTACCTATGGTGGCCAGCAATAGACCAAGATATCGAAGCAATGGTTTGTAAATGTGATGTTTGTGCGCTTTATTGGAACAATCCTCCAACAACTCCTCTACATCCTTGGGAGTTTCCTGATTATCCTTCGAGCGTTTGCATTGGGACTTTGCTGAACCTTTCCAAATTGGATGTGCTTAATTGCCACTGACGCTCATTCAAAATGGCCAGAAGTTGTTAAATTTCGAGTTGGGGCAACAGGTATTACACAAACCATTGCCACCTTAAGTCGAATGATGGCTCGGTTTGGAATACCTTAACAAGTAGTAACTGATAATGGTCCCCAATTCGTGTCAAAAGCACTTCAAAAATTCAGCAAATCGAATGGGATCTTATATTCTCAAAATCCCCTGTATCATCCACAATGTAATGGCCAAGCTGAGCAATTTATTCAATCAATCAAGAAGGCAGTACGCAAAAAACTGGTAGAGCGAAACGCAAAACTAGATGTTGTTGATCAATCTCTGTCTGTCTATAGAAATACTTGTCGACAGGAGACACCAGCTAAACTTCTTCTGGGATGGCATCTACCATGTTCATTAGACCTTCTTCCGTCTTCGCCAATTGGTTCTCTGGAAACATCACTGAAAAGAAAAGTGCAAAGTGACAAGCACAACAGAAAAAGTCTTATGATCGTAGGTCAAGATCTCGAGAACCATTTCAAATTGGAGATGCTGTTCTACTTCAACAACAAAAAGGTCAAGAAAAAACGAAACAGACGCCAGCTAGTTATTATTCTATGAAATTGAATGATCAGGTTACAGAACAAAAAGTACACATTGATCAGCTGCAAGCAAGACCTACACACGTAAAAAGACAGTCACTGGTTCCTGGTTTTGATGAACATTTTAGAAAAACGTACAAAAGCAATCCTACCAATAGGAGTGTCTCTAATCACAGTGAACTCCCTAATGGGAGCAGTTCATCATCAGAAGAGGCCGTATGCGAACCGAGATCGATTTCCACCAGGTCTACGAAAGGACAACCTCCTAGATGATATGGTGAATGGGTACGACTAGAGACAAGTAGAGTTTATTGTTTACGTTATTTTTTAGAAAGAGAGGATATTGTAGTATCATAGTTATTGTAGTAACTATAGATATTAATGACCGGTATTTTTGCAATCATTGTATTAACAAGGATTAGAGAGTTGTGTTAGTATACTATGCGTGTTGTCTCTGTGTCACCTCGCTACACAAACCACACCATTGTAACCTAGCATATGTGCTCTTCGAGTTAATTACTGCAGACAAGGCATTTGTTAGCAAAAGCAAGAAGTTTAAAGATGAGTGCAAGCCAACACAACATTAGATGTGCGTGTTTCTCTTGGTACATGTACTCCCATTGATATTACATATAACTATTTTTCCATTTCTTCTTGCCTCTGGCACTGCCATTGCCGTTTCCACCATTCTGACAGTGTATTTGGAGTTATATCTCTGGAATAGACAACATTGCTACCTTCATTTTAGATCTTTCTCATCTGCTGCTTGATCTTCTGATCACTGGGTCTCACCACAATCAACCCTTTAGTGACGTACTATTTACAATTCAGACCCAACGAACAACTAGCCTCATGCAGCCAGCCCCTCCCCTTTTAACAACCGAACAGCAGTGGAGGGTCTGGTACAGTTCCTTTGATGTTGCCGTGCTGTCGCTTCATCGATAAACGGTGACTACTGCAGTGAGAGTAAGTGGTTGTTTATAGTTAGGTGACCTTGTCCAATTACCGATGGGAACGCCATGGTATTCCAGAGCTCGTCATGTCTTGTCTTTGTTTCAGTTCTTTGTAAGAATGTCGCCTATGACCAAGCTGGTAAGTGTTTGGCAAAAGGAAGCAATACCAGTTCAAAAAAGATCCTGCTGTTCTCATTCCATCGGGTTGTAGAAGAGGGGCTGGCTACGGCCAGTTAGAATGAGAACAGAATCTTCTCCGCACTGGTAGCACTTCCTTTTGCCAAACACTTACCAGCTTAGTCAAAGGCAACATTCTTACAGAGAACTAGACGAAAGACAAGACATGACAAGCTCTGGAATACCACAGCATTCCCGTCAGTAATTAGACAAGATCACCTGACTACTATAAACAACCACTTACTCTCACCGTAGTACTCACCGTTTATTGGTGAAGCAGCAACACAACAACATCAAAGGAACTATACTAGACCCTCCCCCAGCTGGCCGGATGTCGAAAAGGCCGAGAGGCTGGCTACATGAGAGTAATGAACCACTGGGTCACCAAATCAACGTTACCCCGAGTAGACCCAATTACCTACCGATCACCAATCACCAGAGACTCAGATCAGTCAGGTCCAAACATGAAAGCACTTAAGGGCTAAACCTCACTGCTAGCTTCGGTTATGGAACGGCTGGCTGCACACGTACTGCAACTACAAATCAACATGAAGAGCACGAGAAGGAGCTAAACACTTTCAATTCCATGTAGGATTGTCGACATTCAATACTTCTTGAAAGCATGCAAAAACATCATCGCATCGACTGGCACGCTAATTAATACAAGCGATAAAATGATCGCATGCTAATTATTCTAATTGCTGAGCTGTCAAGCCAGCCAGCCGCTAAATGGTCCACAGCAGTATTACCGTAATCCCAGTGCATGAAAGCTCAGGTTAATCACAGATTTAGGACGTATTATTAATTTCAAAGGTGAGCTAAGGATATGGCTTCCTTCCTGCACCTATGTGACTGAAAATCGTAAAATCCACAGTTATATAAAATCTTGTTTATCAAATGAAAAAAATCTGCATGACAAATGAGCATTAGTAAGTCTTTACTGGAAACCCATAGGACACTGATCACCAAATGAGTAGCAAGTTCTTGCCTCTACGATAGGCAAGACCAAGGTCTTTACACAAAATTTCCTCTGTGGAATCCAGATCCTCCCTCGGAGTTAGGCTTAGGGGTTAATGTTAGAATTACGATTCTTTAATTTTGAAAGGGGAGAAGATTCTGTCCTAGAATAACAAGTCCAACCATATCGTAAGATATTTGCTCCAAGAAAGATTCTGTCGGGGGAAGGCCATATCCTGTGACACTGAGTTTGATTAGGCATGTCAAGAGACAACCGTGCCAACCATTCAAGAAGCTGTGAAGGAAAGGTCCAAAACATTGCTCGTGATCTAATCAGTGGTAACCTAATTAAAACGAAGAAGCACTAAAGTGTTAAACCCTCAGCTGCTATCCACCTTGAATTTCAATTATTAATGAGACGCAATGTAGAACGTGAGGAGGCTTGACACATTGAGTGGCACATGGGATTGTCAACATGAGATAGCTATTCAATGTCTCCTAAAAGCATGTAAAAAATTATCACAAGAACTGGCATGCTAATTAACACCAGTGAGAACGAGCGCATGTGCTGCATTTCAACTGTCTGTCCAACAAATGGTCCGTTTCCTGGTTGGTACACAGCAGTATTACAGTAACCCTAGCACATGCACGCCCCGAGTTAAGAACATTTACAAATGCAACCACAGAGTCTGCGAGTGAGGCTCAAGAAAACCATGCAAGATAATACAATTCGCACGTGACTCACACAACTTTATCAAGACTGCAGTATGTCATTTTCAAGAAGGCTCAACCTTACACACCCTTATGACTGAAATAACACCCATGACTCTGAGTGCAGAAAAGACACCACCAAACAAGAAATCAGTGCAATCACTAGTGACCAACCTCCAGGTCACAAATACTCTAACCCAGAAGGCTAAGGATTTACTGTTTGATAACAGCTGAGCTTTGCTGGTAGTGGGATCAACAAACTATGATAAAAAATCTTTGATTAATACATAGCAATGACCAACCAAACAATCTTTCTATATCTAAACACATCTCCTTGAGACTGTCCAAAGTGGAAGTCGACATGCAGAACTACAAGGTATGTCATATAATACAGTAAAGTCATAAATGATTGCAAAGAATTTGAACACAAAGACTTGGCCATCAATATCACATCTAAGAGTGTCATAGTCGTGGGTATAGCACTGGACATTTCAATGACTCCCATAGGCCATAGCTCAAGTTATCCTGGGCAAGTGTGCTCTTGAAGCTTTGGCACCAAGAACTATCCCACACAAGTGGAACAATCTTGGGTTGCCTACATCAGTTACAAAGAAGTGTTAAATATGCTGAGGGAGCTGTCTGCATAAAAAAGCAAAACCAAAAGAGTCGCTCATCTGTGATATGCACAATGATTGCAAATTGGTGTCCACCTCTTTGTTACTCCATCAAGAAAAGAAGTACACACCTTGATGAGACATCTGTGAAAAACTCAAACATTTCTACTCTTATACAGAACTACTAGATCCAAACGCCCTGACACACTTTGTCATAATTTATAGCGTGGTCTTCAATGAAGTGATAGGAAAGCTTATTTGCATATTAAGAGTAATATAATCACACACACACGCAAATAGGAATTACTAGAAGCACAGACATGCAATAATAATGTTGTCATCATGCTTAGTAACTCACACTGCAAACTCTCGTGACTTACCGATGAGTCCTAAGCAGCCGTATAAGGGGTCTAACAACTAGTGACATTTCACCAGCTGGAGCAGCGTGAAAGTAAAGTTGAGCCACACTCATGACCACCTACAAGCATAAAGAAAATGACATTCTCAACAACACACTGTTCACACATCTACGTACTGCAGTGTTTCTGCTTTGAAGAAGTGGCTTTGTTGATTGAAGGAGAAGACGATGGTCAGGATCCATCACATATGGTTTTTTCCTCTTTGTTTCACTATCCTGTTTTGCTGTTTCATCTTTATCTTTAATATCACTACCAGAACTGCCTTCATTTTCGGAGCTGTAAAACTTTTCCTCACCAAGTTCTTGCCCCTGAACATTGATGACTCAAAACAAAGACATCCATGTATCTCGACTTGCTACTATTCAAAACTACCTCCACATTTGGGTTTGCAAACTGAGAGTGAGCATATCTAGTTAACATGCTGATGATGGCCACTTGACCCCAATCTTCTACATCAACAAGAAGGTTGCACAGCTTGCGATAGTTCTTGTGAATTAAATCTATCCTTTCAGGACACACTTCTTCAAATGCGACCACAGCACTACCAGCAACAAGCTGAAACAAAAACAGCACACTTAACAAGATACACTTACGATTCTCTAAGATATAACATCTGCTACTTTCTATTGTACAGACCAAAATAAAATTACTGCATTTCGTCAAATAAAAGCCACAGCTTCTATGGCCTTAAGACTGCAGAACCATATGGCCTTTATTCGAGTGCATCTTCTATTTACTGACGATGTCAGTGAACTTGGAAGATCAAACTTGCACTCAGCAGTCAAACAAATCACTTTAACTGTCTTTTATATCATAAACATACGTACCATTACTTCTGTTTCACACTACTTACTCATCACGGCTGTGCACATGGAAATTACAGCTGGTATTGCAAAAGTGCAGTGCAACAGCTGTCGACACATGAACATCACATCGTTTATTGTGGCTTCTATTCAAAGGCAGCTTCTGTTTTGCTCAGGATCGACTTCTTTGGAAGCATGCGTGAGGCAAACGTTTCTTTAGACTACCCGTATACAGGCTCACCACAAGATGTCTCAAAGTGTGAAATGGTACCAGTACTGTAAGTGTTGTTCTCTTGAAAAGGTGTCAGACCTACAGCATGACACTCCTAAAGCAGGGACAGAGAGCCATTAAAAATAAACGCCATCCTCGAATAACACAGCCTTGTTTAAATGCTGCAGTTGAAGCCATAGCTAAAAATAAGTGCCGCGAGTTTAATCGAAGAAATACAGTAATACGTCTTTACATTGCAAGTTTGAGCCTTCACAATAGAGATGGTCAATTCCAGCAACAAGCAAAACTGTCATCAAACAGCAAACTACAATTGATTTCTTCGTCTTTGCATCTACATCTATAACCATTTTGTACCCTGAGAGCAAATTTCTCATCTTAAAACACCTGTACTGAGTCTATGAAAAGTATATCTTACAAAAATACAACAACCTTAACTAAGGGATCTCTAATGTCAGTAAGCAGACTGTTGTACTTTAGTTTTGAGTCATCAGAAGAGTTCATGTTGAGATTGGGGCAGTGACATAGCTGGCTAAGGCATAAATGTAGCCATTCTTGCTGGTTGAGAACGGAGATGACATTATCCATAAACAAACGTCTTAGTAAGGTGGAAATGCAATCAAACAGTCACAATGTCCCTGTCACACAAGGGTCTGTTCGTCAAGATTTATATGAGTTGTTCCTTGATTAGTGCAACTCATATGATGGCTTATCTGACTTATGTGTTGCAGAAAATAAAGCCCTAGCTTTCCTGGCGACGTGCTTTAGGCTTTTTGCATCTCTTCTTCTGTCCTCCTCTGCTGGAATCATTGACTAATTGCTGATCTTGACATGTGCCACCTGCTATTGAAGACACTAGGCTTTGACATATGAGTACCCCTTAACTTCTACAAAGACGATTCTTTGCCTAGTTGTGATGGTATCTCCATTGTAATCAGTGACAACCCTCTCAGTGTCTTTGGCTACACTGATCGGGTAGCAGACCAGCCCTCGACAGGCAAACCTTTCCATATTGAAAACAAGTCAGGTTAGGATCCAGTTAGGACAGGTAGATCAGCACACTTCTTCACCAGTCTCTTGACTGCGTATGTGAAATACGAGATTGTTTGAACCTATTCAAAGACTGGTGACAAGTGTACGCCATTTGGCTTTATCAGTATCAAAATGTTCAAATGTGTCTGGATTAATGGAGCAAGGTTTAAGACTGTTCTTTAGTTAGTCTTTGAATCGTAGATATGGATGGCCCTGGCAATGCTTTCAATGTCCTAGTTTGGTGGAATAGTAGCTGCTTTGGTATTCTGTCGCCAGGCATACATATGACATGTCCAGTCCAGCAGAGCTGACATTTTATATATATATATATATATATATATATATATATATATATATATATATATATATAAAGGAGAGGTGTCTGTCTGTCTGCCTGTCTTCCACATGGATAAACATTCATTGGAGTACATTAAGACCACCTGATGGCATCTTTTTGTGGCTTGGTAATTGATCGAATATAAATACTCTTGTCTTGTTTGGATATTTTGACTCAAATACTAAGATAGCCGTCTCAACTTGTTTAAGTAGATGGAATATTTTGACTCAAATACTAAGATGGCCGTCTCAACTTGTGTAAGTAGATGGCCATTTTTGAAATATCCGTCTTTGCCAGCACCTGGTTCGAACATAACTATAGCTAATGTAGGTTCATTGCTGCTGTCTTCTACACGGTCATTTACTTGAAGGCAACCATCTTCTGGGACAAAGTCACTGATCATAATTGATGACCCTGGTGACTTAGGTGTTATTGCTGTGGTAGCATCACTGCCCCAGTGCCAACCTTCATCTACGTTAGCGAAGTATGTAAACTCATCGTGATATAGACATATTGCTTGAAGTTTTTGTCAATCTCTTGGAGGGTGGTCAAATACTACTCTCGATGGTCAACTACGTCTCCTCTTTCATGCCCATCAAAGTACACTCCCTTGTTGTTTTCATTGTTCGGAAACCCAGTTTCAGTAGCCATCTTCTGGCAGTGTCCTCTGAAACAATGTTAGTTTGTAAATAAGATGGCTTTGGAAGGAGTTGTTCATTTAGAAATTGGTGGAAATCCCTTGCCTTCATGTTTGGGTGACCTCTTGGACAGGCATGGTTGTGTACCCAGGCTTTTCCTTCCATCTGCAGGTCTGGTCTGTTTTCTAATAACCATGATCGAGTTGGATTTCGAGACAGCACAGCTACATGTAGAAGGACCTTGTCTTCTTTCGGTTTGTCTACTTCGCTGTCTGAACTGATTTCCTCACAATGTTCTACTGCTTTGACAAGTCGGCGTCTGACAACTTCTGGATTTAGATGCAAGTAGTCAGCTGTAAAAGTTCGTTGCTTTATGGTCCATCTCATTTTTAGACCAGAGTGGACAAGACACAGAGACAGCACGATCTTATCTCTAAGTGACATTTCAGGCTGCCATTAAAAGTCAGTTCATCTAGAACATCACTATACTTCTTCCTCTCATTGGCAAGAGATACGACTGCCTAAGATGGTAATTCTGGCTCTTGAATGGATTGCCCCTTAGATTTAGCTCCAGGTACCAAATTTCCACGGGCTTTCCAAGGACTGCAGATTGACTTGCTATGGATGTAGAAGCAGACAGGAAAGTTGTTCGATGTCGATGTCTTTCTAATACAAAATCTCTAGTAATTGGTATCTTTCTGATCTGTTACAATTGTCTAGTTCTACCGTTTTTAGCTAGTACTTGACTTAGATCTTCGTTTACCGAATGCGTCGTAGTATAATTCAGTAATATGACAGAGTAAATGCCACTTCTGATGCACATGCTCAAGAGCTCCGCTTTTGGGGTTGGAAACGACACCGTTTCTGGCGTCTGCATTCGTGCGTTGTCATCGAATACGGTTTGTAAGCTGGATCTATTAACATTGGGAACTACCGAGGCAATCAGTAGCCTTTGACGTTGCTTCTTCAACCACATAGCAACCGCCCTGTTCAAAAATCAATATAAAACAGAAACAATAACTTTGTTTTCTTGAAACAGACACACAGTTTCAAATATCTAAGATATATCCTTCTGTCTGCTAGCCTTTTGTCCTTTTAAAGTTAGTTAACTGTCTAAAAATGAGTGATGTAACATCCACTTTTGGTACAATGTGCACTGTAGCAAGGAGAATGTTTTTGATTTGGCCTGAAAACGCCTCAGGTTGAAGATGCCTCTGCTGATTCGACATTGCACTTCGACTCGTCTTTCAACATCCTTGAAAGTATCATTCAGAATGACAGAGAAAAGTATGCCAAACAGGATAGAAGCTACTACACATCCCTGCTAAGCACCATTGGTAACCAGTGTGTGAAATAGTCTTTGACTGACCACCGAACATCATGTCCTGGCAATTTAGAATTTGCCGGACATTAAACGTTTGGTCAGACATTCCAATCATGAAAAATACTGCCTACCACTTAAAATTAATTATATATATATATACGTATATATATATACACACACACTGTATTACATACATTTTGCCGGGTCCAGTGGATAACTGATTGAGAGGAAAGACCTCACAGCACTTCAAGGAGTGTATAGCAATGACACGTGTGAGCAAGCGTGTGCATGTACACCTAGCCCACCATGTCTTCTTCCAACATCTGAGCCCACCACACTAAAAGGTATTTAAGCACAAGAAAAAAGTGGGTTGGGTGGAGGCGTATGTTTCCCCATTCATATAGTTTCGGACCATATGATTACTGTAGTGGATTCATGACAATCTTGGGTTGCCTCAGTGATTCGAGGTTGGCACATGTACACAGCGTCCATGTATTTCTGTGCTGCCAAACCAAATCTCTTGGGATACACTGCACAAACAGGTCAATAAAAACACTTGCCACTGCAGCTATAGCTCGAGGATGGTTTCATGGCTATGTCACTTTGATGTTGCCTCTGATAAAAGAATCATGTCACTAGCTAATAAAACTACAACGGTAAATTAACCCACTTGATAAACTACTAAAAAAGTCTGACTAGTGGCCATGCTCATTGTTTGAGCTAGCAATGAAGAAACAAACTTTCATCGCTTTCTCTGACAGACTCCGCCCTGGCTACAAATCAGGCCAATCCACATATATTCTGCATGCCCGTTCAGTTCTTCAACTGTCATACCCAGTCAGTTTTGGAAACGTCCTCTTCGTCTGCATATGCGCCATACCTATAGACGTGAAAACTGCAATCGTTCCAAGAACACTACGCTACGATAGTGGCAGTCTATGTATAGTTCAGTGACTTCATGCTATCCTGTCAACCTAATTGTCTTCAGGTTCTTATAACCGCTACAGAAAAGGTTGCACGCAAGTATCGCTGAGTTTCCTATCTTTGCCGTGTTCAACGGCGCGTGGTTGTGTCCACTGCATTGGTTGTGCAACAGAGCTGTATACATATCTCTGGTTACACAACCCTTGGAGCCCCAGCATGTCTATGTTGGATTGTAGTGACTAAGTCCATAAAGTACAGTACTGTTCGGGGTTTGAAAAACCTACGAAATGTTGGTCGCCAAAGCAATTCTTATTATGCCACGCCCCTCAATAAATATATGTGGGGCCACGCCTAGTTGTGATGCTCAGAAGTTATTAGTCAAACAGTCTCTTTATTAGGCTTATTATAGCTACTTACTTTTGTTACACTCATCCTAGTAGTAGTTCAATCGTATGATGCGGCAATGTAACTATATGCAGGCACAGAAGGCACTTCATTCTCTAGATTAATATCTACCAAAAGTAACACTAGACAAATAGATTGTGAAGCAGCTGCTAGGAGAGAAGCCAGACTCCATTGACACCTTGTCAGCGCATTCCTTGCAGCAACTGATGTAATAGACTTTGTTAAGCATGAGCTCAAGAACAGTGTGGAGCCATAGTTCTTGATGGCAATTCTTGTGCCCCGCAAAAAGAAAGAACATAGCCCGATAGAAGGAGTTTCCATCTGTGGCTACAGCTACTGGAAGCAGATTTGCAGAAGCATCGGCTGGTATCAGATCCCTAGCCAGCAGATCTAGTTGGCACCAAGACAAGAAACTAGTAGCTGGCTTCCAAGAATATTGGTATTCACCAATCTCGGCTAGAATTGCTCTGGCTTCAACTTCTGTTGCACATTTCAAGTTTCGTAAGTGAGTGTGCGGTTTCTTTAATTAATTAATTACCTAAGTGTTTCCCAAGTGCAAGTAAGTGTCATTCCTTGTGCACGTGCTTCAGTGCATTATGATTGCTCTGTGCTGGAACACGGGTGAACAGTTTACGTTCGTGTAGACGGCAAAGTTGAGGTTTTCGTGTACCCAGATTACGCCGTACTAGTTTTCAAGCTCATACTAAACTCAGAAATCTGGAAAGTCTACCATTGTCGCGGCTACGGCATGGTGACTTCCTAGGCTTGACTAGTCGCCATTCCTGTGACAGAGTTTGCAATTTGGCAACTTGGCAACCGGTTTTTCAAACCCTGATGTTGGATAATTATGTGTAAAAAATATTTTACATTGGACGGATATGAGAACTAACAAACAACATAGTATCGTGTAGCCAGACCCTACTGCCGGGTAGGAAGGGTCTGGTACACGATACCCCAAATTGCTCATTGGCTCCCAAAAAGTTGGGGAATCTCACTACCTTGATTATTGCAGACCCACTGAAGAACATGAGAAAGGGCGTGACACATTCACTGTTGTGTGTGATTGTCTACATTCGATAGCTAGTCAATAACCTTTGGCACAACCGTTCAGTCTCAGTGTTCTCCCCAGGCATCTCAAGACGTGGCAGCCCGCCATGCCTTGGCTAGATTTTACAAGGACACGCCCAATCCCGCCATCCCTTGGCTAATGCCGCCACGCCTTGACTTATGCCCGACACGCCTTGACTTATGCCTGTCATGCCTTACTATCTATGTGTTAGGCAAGAAAAAAATGGGAGACCAGTGGTTTGGGTTCTCGTCTAGACGAATAGAACACCTGTTGCTGTTGTGGAAAGTCCAAAAGCAACGTCATAGAGACCGCTATGTTCAAAATATACCTATGACGTTGTTTCGAATCCGATTCGACGTCATTTGATGGCGTATTCGCCCACGTTCCAATCCATATGTGAGTCACGCCCTTGCTATTGATGCGTTGAGAGAATACGAAGTTACAAGACAAAGTACATCAATGCGTCAAATTGTGTTGTTGAAGTGATAGCTCAATTTTCTGATCTTCTAGTGGCATTTTTGGCACCTACGGAAGCCGATCTGGGAGGCGTTACCCTACACAGGATGTAAGACAATGCTCTGATTACACACGCCAAAACGTGCTTGAACGGCATCGGCCCAAAGCCAAAGTTAGCAAAAGCATTGCTCAGGTTAGTGTAGACACGTTCGTAGTTTCAAAAATCTTGTAGATCTCAGCAAGCATGCCAATATGCTGCGCACGTCTCTAGCGTCGATGTCAGCATGGAAAATTGTCACCGACTGCTTAGCGAACTTGTCTACTAGTGCTACGTTACTAACGAAAGCTATTACAACCAATTTTGTGATTTGTATTGGCTTGGAGTAATTGGGAGGCGCAGGTTTCCGACATGCAGATTAGAAAGTAGCCCGGATAAAAAGCGGGGTTAATGATAGCTTGTTTGTGTTGTACTCTGTCAACGCATAGAATTGTTGTACAGCTAAAATTGTAGACCAAACACAAGCACCCTATGTTGCTCTAGCACTGCACCGCAAAGCCAGGAAACCCCACTCAGATGACCACGCCCACATTTGAACCAACCACGTCCACAAGTACATTTCCATTCAGCCACGCCTACACCGCCAAGCCTTGAGATATTTGGGGAGAACACTGAGCCTTGTTCGAAAAGAGCTACTTTTGTGTTATAGCATGTTAGTTTCTAAAGGCAGCAAAAGGAGTATCGTTCAATGCTTTCGACACTAGGCAATGTTGAAGTCTGCGTAAGCAGGGTTCAAATTTTGTAATTTTTGTTGGTTGTCTGAGTGGTCTGGTAGGCTCCCTCCTTCACTCGTCCACATATACTTTTACTCGTGCACATATACTTTTACTCGTCCACATGTACTCTTACTCGTTTACTTCAAATCTAGCACGCTTCCTTAGCTTCACCTGAATCAAGTTTACTTTTTATACAGACAGACAAGGATGGCAACCAGGTGTTAAATTCTAGATGAAGCTGACTAGGCACGGCAGCATGCCAGTCAAGGTGGTAACATCCAATCACGCTTAGAGGTGTCTCATGACACTGGCGAATAGATTAAGGCTAACATGATTACCTAGAAACATGGCTCAGCATGAAGTCAATCACCAAGCTGTAAGTCTGCAGTTACATCTGTCTTTTCATGTCAATCAGCCTTCTGAAAGTCCCTTCCCTTGTGTAGTTGTGCTTTCGTTTCTTAGTGGCATGCAATGTCACTCAGATCAATCTTGCAACATCATGGCTTCGCAACATCTTGTACGATTCCATAAAACTTGTATGTATGCAAACATCTGGGTCACGTGACTTAGCGAAAAAAACACGCCGAGATTCAATCATCTTTGTATAGCCTACCACACTTCGCATATTCTTGCTTTACAGGTACCTAACCTTAACTTTTACCAAAACTTTCTATATTCGCTAAACTTGAAAAACGACCCTTTTTCCAGTGAGCATGACATTCTGGGTCCGAAGGCAATCAGGACAGACGATCAGAGCTCCTTTAAATGTAATTACTTTGCATTAATTATATATTTGATATCAATATTCAACAGCTCTACATAAGTTAATAAGGAAAAAAGCACTAAAGTGCTACATCCTTGGTTGCTGTTCTGTTGCTCATTAGTTCTACACCAGCTAGACTGTAAATTTGTTTCTTAATTAGAGCTTAGCGCTCCTGTGTTGTGTTGTTGACATAGCAACGTGTGCGATTACAACACCTAGATAATCGACAACATCTGCTCTTGTAACGCTTTAGCATCTGCTCTAATACAAGTGTAAAAACATTTTGAAAAATGAGAAAGATGTAGGGTTGCCGTACAAAAAAGAATAGAAACAAGACTATGTAGGGTGTACTGTGACATCTTTTTTGGAATTCGCTCATACAGACTGAGCAATACATCATCCCTACATTGCACCATTTTCTAAATACTGTGTGTTTTATACTGCAGGGATAATGTATTGCCCAGTCTGTATGAGCGAATTCCAAAAAAGATGTCACAGCACACCCTACATAAGTCTTGTTTCTATTCCTTTTCAATGGCAACCCTACATCTTTCTCATTTTCCAGAGTGCGAAATAACAGTCAGACATCGAACATTTTCCGACTAATCTGAGCTCAAACGTCTCTTCTAACCCTAGCATAGACTATCTTCACTCAAAACCGCAGGATCTTTGTGAACAGGAAAAATGTTGCTGTCTGACAATGGATGAAATGTCAATTACCCCAGGGGTTGAGTTTGATACAAGTAGTGGTCAGGGGCAAAGACACACTGCCTGGTCATCTTATGCATGAGCGTGCCACGTGCTTTTAGGTTGGGTGGGTTAACATCATGGTGGAAGCAGACAATTGTTTACTACTTTACTGACAATTTTAATTTTGCCACTGTCCTCAAGCCATTGTATTGGAATTATATGGTGCATGGACCATAATTGCATGGTAATTAACATGGAAAGTAATTAGAAATTCAGAATTTAGTATAGCTATTAATATATTATAAGCCAAAAATAAAGAAACAACTGTAAAGGTGTCCCTGTGCCCCTGCGTGTGACTAATCTCAGTCTGGCTACGCTTGCAACATCTGGAAAAGCTTAGCCATGGAGGCAGTCCAAACTCCGAGGCAGCGCTTACCACAACAGATCTCAAAGTTTCACGAGTTTCACTTCCCACTGATGCCATCACTTAGTTTTCAAGTACCAAGGAAAGCAACGTGAGCTATTTCAAAACAACAAGTGCACTCTAACCCTATCTATCATCATCGGGAATATACAAAGCCACTGTTGAAACATACTCTACATAAGTCCCTTAAAATTAGGGAAAGTGTTGTTCATACCTATAGTAATAAGCTCCATTAACTTCAAGCTTTGTTGATGTTGGTACAATTTATACAAGAATTTTTACTACCGTTGACTAGACACATAATGTCGCCAATAATCCGGATTGTAGCAACTCTCTTTATATACGGCTCTGCACAAGAGGGGTGCCATGCCCAAACAATTGCACCATAAACAGTTTTAGTATTAAAGCGCCAGTAAGTGTGCAACAGCTGCATGCATTGTTCTGACAAGTGAACGACCACCAAGTTCAAACCCTAGTAGAACACACACTTGTCACTTGGCCCGCCAGAGTGATTACAATCCAACGCATTTATCTACTGTCGTTGCTTAAGGAAAATGGATTCTCTCTGCAAGGCGGAAAAGGTGCGAAATCTACGAAAAAAGTTGTTTATAGCATTTCCCGTCAGAGTGTGTCTGTTTCACAGCAGTAAGGCTAGTTGTATTTTTCCGACCGTAAGTTGTAGTCTGTCTAATGTCACAATGGCCACTGTCATTTCAGAGGCACCGAAGAGAGCAATTTAGTTGCTACAACAAGAACGTCGAAGGGAAATGACAAAGATGTAACACCAGGTATCCTGCATGTATATAGTATCGTTTTTTTGTCGAACTGAAGCAACGGCAGAATTGTAGAATTGAATTGGAATTAGATAATTTTGGAATAGTATCGGGGAGAGTGCTAGCACTCCCTAAGTAGGGGTGGCACTAGTAGTTACTATTAATTCTGATTTTCACTTTAGGATAGCATTTTTATATCATCTTGCGTGGCTGCAGAGGAGTCATGATCTTTGACTATCGCTTTGGCGCTAGAATGTTCAGATGATGTTGGGATGTTTTTTACTGTGAAAGATGACATGCCATTCGCCACGCCTTTCTCTGCGTGTGACCTAGAGTTGCTTATATGCATGCTTCGCCATTCCTCGAAGACTCTCACAGAATCTTCGCTTCTCCATTTATTCCGTACATTTTAGTATAGGTACTTGAAACAGTCGCCAATTTAGCCTACTCATAAAACCTGAGTGCCGATCAACTTGCCACTTCTAGGTGGGATCATTTTCGTCGTTGTCTGTGTGCACGTGCTTTGCCAGGATCTCTGCTTCCCTCACTGGATCTTCGTGTGGCTCACAGGATCTTCACTTTGCCGTTCTTTGTCTGCTACTTGAAATGCCCGTCTATTTACTCGCAAGATTTGAGTGCCGATCAAATTGTCAACAGTTTTGTTGGATTTTCCCTGTTCTCTGGGTGGGCCCGCAAACAGAATCTTCGCGTCTCTCACAAGATCTTCGTAGAAAAAGTGCACGTGCGTGTGATAGAGACTGTTCTTTCTAACTGGTAGAAGAGGAAGTGCGGATACGACTCCTGCTTGCGTGGGACGGAAACGCACATGCCAATTACCATATCATAATCAAATTAGCTTGCGTACTACTATATAATGTTAGCATTAACGAAACTTTACTTCTAAAGTAGCAGCATTAACGTAGCAGTCTAAGTATTCTCAAATATACTATGAGTTGTAACACTGTTTCTATAGAAAGGGCAAGAACAAGAATAATACAAAAATATTTATATAATAAATAAAAAACAAAGTAGGGATGGCTGCATACTTTAAAGGGGAACTCTCACCAAATACTAAAACTTGTTGAATTAAAGATACAAGGCCTAGTATCTTCCTGCAGAAAGCTTATGGTCCAGCCAGCCACAGAAGCAGAGCATGAGCAACGAGTTGTTCAGACGATTCCCCGTATGTAGCACAAAGTCTTACTCTTTGTCCTCGTTTGGAAGTAACTACTTTAGGTTTAACCGTACCAAGTGCTCCTAAAAATGCACCCAAAATGCAGCAAGACATGATCTATGAACTAATCTAAGAAGGGTCTCCTTTTGAGGCTCCATGGTTGTATTGACACAGTCGATACTTGCATGACAAGTTTGGGGTCCCAGTTTGCTTTAGTCAATAAATCACAACTTAAGAGTGCAATGGTATAGGTCTTCCTTGCTAACCAGCAATCAGAGTTACTCTCGTGCCACATACGAGTACTAAACACGCCCACTCAGATAATTTTAATGCTTTATTTCTTTGTTACAGTAAACGTCTGCAGCAGAGGAGGGTGATCAATAACGTGCGATAATGCCACTCCTATAGTTTGAAGTAGCAAACTTTGATCTTTGTAGGAACTTTCTAGTATGGTGCTGCATCTAGATATTGTCTAGACAATGGAACGTGTCCTCTTGTCCAACGAAATCGCCAGTGGAAGGACTCATACAATACTTTCATTGTCTGTTGGAATTTGTTCCATTTTTCTGTAGCTGCAAACGCTAACTCTTCTATACTCGACAGAAGAAAGGAATAACTATTGCTGATTGTAAGTGGAGCTTTAACCTATGACTTACCTATCGTTATTTGCATGTAGCGACCAAAATCGGTCTACATTTACAAGCTAGTGCACGCGCCTGCTAGTGTCTGATTGTTTGCATTACAAGTTCACCGAAAACGTACATGCGATCAGACATACTGGTGTAGCACTTCTACAGTGATTGAACCCCCTGTTGTCCGGATGCAAAAAGGAGGACGGCAGCAACGGGTGGCAGGATTCGAATCCATCAAAGCAACACATTGCTCACCATTTGCATTTAATGAGGCCTTATGAATACATGCTAGTCTTGTATCCACTACGAGAAAACAAGGGAGATTGTAATAGAATGATTTGCAGGCCCTCAAAACTACGACTACCGTCACTGCTGCATGCAATGAAGCAAACCACATGATCAAGTACGAGATTTCAACGTTGCTCATTGGTTGAAGACTAAACCGCCCTCAAAGTGTGTACTTTAGTAATCATCCTCCTTTGCGTCTGCAGTAAACAATTGCAAAGGGTTGTGCCATGAAGTGACAGCTTTCATCTGAGAGACTGTTGATTTGGTGAGAGTTCTCCTTTAAGCTTGAAGAAATAGAGGTCGAAACTTTCACAGACAATACTTTACATCTGAAACCAATCTCCCACAGTTAAGTCCATACTCTTCACTCATGTTTGCATTCAAGGTGGCTGCTTGGACAGGAGTGAAGTAGAAATTCAATTGTGGGAGATTGGTTTCAGATGTAAAGTATGAGTGCATGTACTTGTCTGCAAAAGTTTCCACCCCTATTTCTTCAAGCACTAGCTTAAAGTACACAGCCATCCCTACTTTGTTTTTGTTTATTACATAAATATTTTTTGAATATTTTATTTATATTATTAAATAGCAACGTACAAATTGTTGCCTTGACGACTGAGCTGTCGTGCCAAAGATCATTGAATAACTAGCAGATATCGTCAATCGCACTCAACATTCGATCTGTCACACCCCTTCTCATGCCTCTGCGACAATGGAAGTATGATGTGGTGTAAAGTCTGGCTGCGAACGAATGGTGGTCTAATACCTTGTTTATATAAGCAGGACCTACCAAGCCAACCCATGCCGGCTTGAACCAGAAAAAATAAACTACAGTAGCTCCCGTTTACATGGCAGAGTTCGATAAGGCAACCCATCTCAAATATAATTCATGGTTTGAAGTAACATTCACGTATGAGTATATGTGATACATCAAGACAAGCATGTCAAGCTTTCTTCTCTTTGGCATCACAAAAGTCAAACGAAGAGACTCTTAGAACATTATTGAAGGCCATTGCCCGTTTCACATAATTTTGTAAAAAAAATGAGCATGCGCAGCCCTCAGACCGGCAAGCATAGCGTTTACATGACAAAGCTGGCCTGTGCCACCAAAGGAATGGCTCAGGAACAATATCCAGGCCAATCAGCACAGCTTCACACAACTCAACACACATCTACATGACATCTTGAAACCAAGCTGACCACAGCTGGCCTGGTCACAACTGCTTGCTTAGAGTATAAGTGCAACCCATCTAAAACACTCATTTAAATTCTGTGTCAACTTCAAGAACCTTACTGTTGTCCTGTCTTTGAGAAGTCGTTCTATGATTTCAATCAAGTTGTCTTTTTGCTCAGGATCAAGACTAGAAGTTAAAGATACTATGCCAATATCTATTCATTTATCAGAAACTCACCAACCTGTATAACTTGGGAATGGCATGTGCTGCAGTCTTCCTTACAAATGCTGACATGTCAGTTACACACTAAAATACAAGCAAGGTTCTCATTCAAATAAATCATAGGTCTGCACAAACAAGTTTCAATCCACCTCTTTGAGAGCCAGCATCATGATGGGAACTATAACAGGAACCCTGATGCTTGATAAAACCCTCAAAGCACTAGCTCGAATCAGCTGATTAGGATCCTACAACAACAATACCAATCTCTTGATATTCCTGTACATAAAGCGATCAAACAGTCCACTTACTTTCAATGCTTTCTGAAAGGTGCTGATAGAAAGCAACGCCAAGTCTTGCTCTTCCTCAGCATAGCGAACGAGATAAACATAGACTAGCTTTTTGATCTGGTACAATAAATAATAAATTTTTGTGAACGCAACGAAAGAGGCGTGGTCTGCTGTTCTCACTTCTGCGTTCTTCGACACGACATTCTTAACAACAGAAGGAAAGAGAACGGATACCTTGCGACCTTTAGCAATCATCTGCCCAAGAGATATACCGTATACAATCCATGTGCAACATACCATCTACCAGACACATAAGAATGTATTGTCATACTCCGATGATTTTTTTCATTGCATCCAACTTCTGGCCATCTTTGCTTCCATCCAAATGCGTCTTCAGTTCGTCTAGCCTAAAGAACGCATCAAAGCTAACATGCCGTGGGTCCCCTAAAGTGTGTGGTGCAGTGCCTTGTCGTATCCGTCATAAAGAAGCCACCGGCCGCTTCTTGATCAACATCGTCAACTTGAATCGATGAAGACCCGTGACCTCCCTCCATCGAATACGGAGTTCCTGACGCGCTTGCCATGGTGCTTTCTCATACGATTAGGCACGTGACTAGCGGCTAAACCACATGACATTTTCTTCGCTCCCGGATGCAAATAATGGAAGAGCGGCATAGTGCGGTAAAAGTAATTCATCGTTTTTGTTTCGATGCCTGACTGTTTTAATGCAGGTTGACGACTGGCTGCGACGTATTTCTACAAATGACACTCGTGTTCCAGCGTACGAAATATGTATGAGGACAATGGACATGTTGTCTGAATTGTCGACAGCATGTGAAAAACAACAGACTAGAGTGAAACTTATTCTAGATGACATGAAACAGAAAGAAAACGAATACAAGTCAGAAGGTTCGCATACAGACATTAAACAATGTAACTTAATTTGGGGTATTTCAATCAGCCTTAGAACTGGAAGAGGTAGGTTGTCAACTTGTTGTATATCCCTATTTAGAAGTGATCACGAGACCTCTTCTGCTTGAGACCTCCTCTTCTCTTCTACTACTAGACTAGGTTTCGGCCAGAACGAAACCTAAGGTATATGCAGTAGAGGTTAGAAGAGGAAAGGTGCCACATGCACAGTAGGTCTTACCCAGCAAAGGGAATGTCGGATATTGGCAGACTTGTGAATGCATTAGCTGTTCTGGAGATTCCTCAAACTGCGATCTGGGTGGGAAGGATTTCCCTACTTTCCCAACTTCCCATAGTCTAAGTCATTAACTCCTACTGCAGGTTCTGCTACATGTAAATCTCCTAGATCATCCAGCATCTCAAACATCAAAATGCAACTTGCAGCAATGACAACGGCAACATCCATGTCCACTTTCCGTAAGAAAAAGTAACGAAGTGGCTAGCAGTCCGGCAGTCACGTGTCAATAGTGCATGTGCAACAACAACGTTTCTGATGTGCCCTCTGCACATGCACATACAGTCGGGCAGTCACGGTGCAGAAAACAACGTTTCGCTAGAGTTCGGGATGTCCAAGTGCGTCATCTAACGTCGTGTCACAGTGGCTTACTAAGATGTTCACGAGCGGGGGAGGGGATATACCGTGGATGTCATCATGAGTAAGGAGAAACTACCATGCTTGCCAGACCATGAACAGATTTGCAAAAGTAACTGGCACAGAAAAATTCAATTACTACAATAAGGAAGGGGCTTCCTCCCCTCGCTTCTTATGCCAGTGTGTCATTACTCACGTCTGCTCGCCATCTGACATTACTCCCACATTTCAATACTCGCACCAAAACTATCGGCACGACTCCAGTATTCCCCATCCCGGTTTTGTACTTCTATAGCGTGCCGATTGGTTTAAGTGGAGGATCTAGGGCAAGGGGGAGTGAAGCGATTGGTGGGGTGGTAGCACCCAACTGGCGGTATACTGTTTGTTCACCACCCTTGCTGGCGTTTCCAACAGGAGTTGAGACAAATTCGTAGGGGTGGTAGTGTCCGCTTCTCTCCTGTCTATGGTCGGTGGAAGGAGCAGTTGGCAGCCGGTGTTAAGAACAGTTACGATCTAGTACAGGAAGTGCCAAACCTCTAGCCTTGCAGTAGACGTCCAGCTGCCAGACCGCTAGTCATTGCCAAAAATTAAACTGTGCAAGTGCCACCTTTTGTGGCGTCTTCCAGTAATTTCACTGAAAAACCTCCAACCCATACTCTCTCTTGTTAACTTCCAGTATGCTCTTAAGATAAGGCAGAAGAGGTTATGAATTGCACTCCAGTAGAAAAAGCTTTAGCCTTACATAATAATGATGATGCCAATGACCACATTCATTTGATGTTGCCTTCAGTCATTGGCCAGTCTGCCAGGTGCTGTGAACTAGTTCAACCTAGCACTAATTTCAGCAAAAGTCATGATACTTAATGAGGAGCGTATTCAAATGTATGGGATGACTTCCGGTTTATGACTATCTGATTATGCTAAAAATGTGCCACACTCTTAGTTTGGTCCAATCACAGAGTGGTATTTGTGATTGATTGTACATAGCAACCACAGACAATCAGGGAATTCCTAATCAGATTTGCAAAACGGTTACAAAAGAGTTTCACCAGAGCAGTGTAATTTTGTGTTTGCAATTTGCTAGGTCTTGTCCGAAATAAACAACAGAAGTTACCTGTCTGCAACTGCTAATTCAGAATCAATTGCTTTCATGGCTTACCACATTTATGGAGCCTATCATTGTAACCAAGAGCGGTATTTGTATTTGGTGTCTAATTATAATCATTGCTGTACTTTGCGAGTTACAGACTACTTACAGACTTTGCAGTCATGCGAAACAACAGTTCTTTGTATGATTTTAGATCGGTCTTACAAGTAGTAAGCTTAGAGGGCTACTGCAGTGCAAAAATCAAAAATTATTATTTGAGCAAAATTAAAAGATCTACATATGTGTACTTTAGAAAAAATAAAATTATATTTTTTTGCGAATGCACTGAGAGAATGAGAGCAGTTGAAAGTTACTTTTGTTTTCCATTTCCGGAATGGGGCAGATTAGCACATTGATGTCATTGGAGGCACCCTATCCATTGTTGTGATACTCGAGTATGGTGCGGCATTGTGTTGCAGCAGGCTGCAACATTTAGAGTATTTCGGTTTCCAAAAAATCCACACCTTTGTAAAAGGTGGGAAAAACAAGTTCGACGAACATCTAAGTACTAGGAGACGGCTGGGAAGAGCACAATGGAGTTTGCAGCTGTCACTTCGAAGAACACTTTTGAGAAAGAGACTGAGTTGTTTCAAAGCTTTGGACTCAGCAGCAAGAGAGAAGACCAGAGTCTGATGTAGTACCAGTCATTTTCGTACAGCAGGTTGATTCTGCTCACCGCAACCGCCCCGGAAGAAGAGGCTTGGCTTCGAGAAGCAAGAAAGAGGCTAGGGTAAGCACAGTTGCCTGTTGATCATCAAAACGAACAAATAAGTAATCGTTTCACTTTCAATTGTAGGAAGAAGCTCTTGTTTCTATCGAAGGAGAGAGGCGTAAACATTCACAAACTGTGATGTCTTCGGAAAGTGCAAACACTGCACCCCTTGTTATGATGATGGGGCTACATATTACCCATGTGCAGACTGCGGTAGCACTCTCGTTTCATGTTCTTGGCGATACTGATAGTACGCTGTTTGCAGTACAATACTTTAACCATACGTCAAGACAGTTGTAATGAAAACCAGGATGATCTACGATGCACTACAAACTGGCGTCGTATTCTCTCATTCTGGAGAGAACTTCTGCAATTTCTCACAATACACACACACACACACACACACACACACACACACACACACACACACACACACACACACACACACACTTGCACAATACTCATAATTAGTAACCGCAATCACATCTAGCGGAGACACTTTGTGTACAGCTGTTGGCAACTTCCGTTTCTGCACTAGGACTTACCACGGCATGTCAGACAGCCGTTCACTACGTTCGTCAACATCAACAGATGAGAGCAATTCATTAGTAGATCCACTGTCAGCGAGTGGCTCAAACATATATAGTTCCACAGATCCAACGTCTTCTGCTGCATTCAGATGACGATGTCGACGGACTGAGAGATTGCTTTCCCGCAGTGCTCCAGCACTTCGCTCAACGAAGAATCCGACAATGACAAATCTTCTGATTCGCTTTCCAAATCCCGACGTGTAGCAAGGTCGCTCCAACGTGCCGTTTCTGACCCACTCGTCATACTATCTAGTACGTATGATAGCACTACTCTGCCTCCACTGAGGTCAGTGTGCTAACACCGCCCTGTTTCGGAAATAGTACAGCAGAAGTAACTTTCAACTGCTCTCGTTCTCTCAATACATTCGCAAAAAATCTAATTTTATTTTTTCTAAAGTACACGTATATAGATCTTTTAATTTAGCTCAAAAAATAATTTTTGATTTTTGCGCTGCAGTAGCCCTTTAATAGTAAATGCTGTAGTGTCTAAATTCATAATTGTTTGCAACAACCTTAATATTAGTGTTTTTGCCAGAGCTTGCAATGCTAGCTGTCTTACTGTCTTTTTGCCCATTTGTCTGTATGTGTGTATCTAGCTTTCAAATGACTATTATATCTAGCATTTTGCCTGTTGAGAGAGTTCATTGCTGGTTGGGAGAAAATTGCTCAATTTTTACGGTAATGTCCACACCATGCTAGCAAGTTAGCAACATAAATTGCAATGAAATCCCAATGCAGAGTACAATACTAAATTTTATTGCAAATTATTAGAAACAGGGTCTAGCTACTTGATACATCTTGGTGTGGTTGTTTCCTCTTGGGGTAATTGTGTGTAAACACCTGTGTTGTATCACAGTTGAAACCGTAATTTTACAGAAGACAGGAATAGGTTGACATTCCCTAACTTCCACACAGAGATGAAACTTAACAGTTTTTCTTTAGTGTTAAGTCATTGTATTCATGTGTGAAATGAATGCATGTAAAAAGCTGCAAGTTGTACAAGAATCGTTTCAGTTCTAGTAAATAGTACGTTACACATAATGTGTAAAAGCATTGCTAATTCCCAGAAGTTGACCATAGGTGTGTATGGATGGTAAGAGTGGACTTCCATGACTTACTTGAAGAATGTTGACAGATCATGTTTAAGTTGGTGCATAAAGTAATATTACATGTAGTCCCCTAATTTATGGTGATAGCATAATCTTTCATGAACAAAATTTTCCAACTGGAAGTTAGGTCATTTTGTTAAATTCTGTTATAACACCATTAGCATTGTCAGTTGAGAAAAATTCTGGCGAGACTACTGCTTATCACAGCTTTCAGAAGGCTATAGCTGTAGAAGCAAAGGTGTAGACCCAGCTTCAATTAGTAGTCTAGTATAACTATTGTAATTTGACATGCTCCTGCTGAGAAAGCTGCAGATTCATTCTAGTCTTGACAGACAAATATGGTATGTTTGTGTGATTTAATTTCTTCCTTTCACCTGTCACAATTCCTCTCAACAGGTGTCAAATATGAACTTCGTGGATGTGCTGAAGGAATCACTCTAAATGCTAATGTAAATTGACCAGTTTTTAGTTGTCCAAGCATTATGCCTAAAGCCACATTGTGGTACTATAGGAAGGAGTCTTTAGTGTGTACTATAATATTTTGTTTAGAAACAACTTTGTAAAGTCCATATTCTCTTGCTTGACGTTGTTGGAGATAAATTGGCCACCAGTCCATTGAATGACAAGGTTTTAGAGCTATTTGGATGTTAGGAAACAGAACTTATGGAAATGGTATTTGTGGTAGTTTTCTTTTAAACATAGCAATACTTTATGACATAATCGCTGGTTGGTATGTGTATTTGCAGAAATAGTAATAATGACAATCTGACAGTCGTCATAACATGCATTGCACGTTTAATACATTGCTGCAATTCTCTAATTTTGTAAATGTTTGGCATACATTTAATTTCGGCAATTTCAGCGAAGGGTCTGCCATGCCCAAATTTAATGTCCACCCAAATTTAATGCCCATTCAAATGTTGGATCAGTTTCCTCTGAATCATTCAAAACAGACATTAATATGTATATGTACAGTATATGTACTGTAAGCACATTCATATGTTTGCCAAAAAATTAGTAATGCCGACATACTGTATAGGATATCTGTGCTTCACCATGTACCTTGATGTACTACGAACATTTTGAGCTGAGCTGGCTCCAGAGCGCAACATAACTATCATGGGACTTTGACACCTAAAACCAAGAATTGAAACTTCCACACCGCATGTTGCGCTAATCAAAAATGGGGAGGGGCTGGCTACGCGAGACTACTTACGTACCGCAGTAGTAGTTTAGCACGCACCGAATGATATGATATGCGATATGCGTCTGGTACTTCAGTTAGTATGTGAAGGTTCCTGCAAACCACCTTATGCTGAAAATTAATGTATGCCGTAATAGCGGCAACCTACTTTTGCCGAAAATTTAGATTGCCGAACATTTATGAAATTAGAGTAGTGTCATGGAGTTAGTTTGAACAAGAAGAGCAATGACCAGGTAACTAAAACTTTGACGTATTTCTTTAAATTTTCATCAACGAATGACTTTCCGGTTGGTGGTTGCAGGATTATTGTTATGTATGCCATAATATGTTATAGTGTAGTTTTTCCTATTCAAATACACCATTTCAGTCAGTGTTTAATTCTATCATGATATTGCCTAAAGGATTTTTATTCAGTTCCCATAAAATCTGTCACAAAGAGCAGAGACTTGATGCAGTGTATATACCGGCACTCTGGTAGACTCTGACTGATATATTGAGCATGTGGCTAAATGTTTAGCAATGTAGTAGATATAGACTTATCAAACGATTGGCCAGACCATAGTACATTAATGTTTGACCTTGTTATGCTCATTTAATTATAAGAATCTGTAGATATCAAACAAGTAGATTTGCAAATTCAGTGTTTGAAAGACTTTGTTAACTTTCATCGACTCTTTGACACAGACTCTTCGACAATCACAAGTCTGTATGCACTAATCTCCAAACAAACTCCATGTATATTATTACTAGAAACTGAAGCTGTGGTTGCACCTTCCCTTCCACAGCTGTCAGCCTTCTGAAAACTACTGATAGAAATATTGTCTAAACCACGAATTTAGACGCCATTTTGCTGTTAAGCACGCTACTTGCAAAATGTATCTAAACTCGTACCAAAGTGTTGTTTTACCTGCAGCTTCTGGAAAGAGTTTACGATACACCTGTTTGGCATATCTTTTTGATACTGCCTCCGCTGATCATAGCACCCTTCTGTCTAAGATCTTTCATCCAACTAACCACTCTTTCTTCCAAACGTGGAAACTTCCCGTGTTTTTTGCGAATCATCCATACTTGGCACATGTCTCCTTTTCCAGACTGCTATTTGCCGCTCCCTTTTGGTCTCTTGCAGTGATTTTTGGTCCCTTACCCAATCCTGGACACATTGCTTGTAGACTCCACATTCTTTGGCTGTCTTTGACTTGTTTCCGCCTAGTTTGTCGTACAGTGAAACCTGTACCAGCGACCACCTCTCAGCAACCACCTGGCTTTAGCGACCGCATCTGCCTGGCACAGAACGTTGTCCCGTACAATGGTTACTGTACTAAGCGACCACCTGCCCAACGCGACCAACGACCGCTAATCCAAAGGCCCTACAGCAGTTAACACCTCTTCTAAACGACCACAATGTACCTGTTTTGTCTTGATTGCACATTCCAACACGGCTGTCACCTCTCAGAGGTGTTGCCAACACACATGCGGTACACTTGTATCCCAAATCAATTCTTGCTTGCATGATGTCACGAAAAGTTCTGAGTTTAGCTGACCGGGTAAAGGTTATTCAGCTGTCTGAGAAAGGAATCTCAGCAAGGCAGATAGCAAAAGACATGGACGTGGAGAAAACACAGATTCAGTGAGCGCTGAAGAAGAAAGAAGAAATCATGAAAGAGTATGCAGCAGCAAACTCTATCCAGTTTCTTTTCCCTGTCACAGTAGCTAGCTTTGATTAGAACAGTCTGTAACCACATGGACGGAATACAGTATGTACATTGCACAAAACAAGAAACGAGACGTTTAGCACTTTGTAAGTTCCGTGTCGTGGTGGTCTGGCATGCAGGGCTATAGGTGTGTGGAAGCACGAGGCTTCCTCTTCTAAGCGACCATCTGTCCTAAGCGATCAATACCCCTGGGTCCCACAGGTGGTCGCTTAGTGCAGGTTTCACTGTACTTTGAAAGTACGCGAAGTTTCGTGGCAATGCTATAAGATTTTCTTCCACGTGCTAGACTACTGTCGTCTTTAATGCTTGTTTGATGCTCTTCCACGGCAGTCGTGTCTTCCTCCTGCCTTTCGAGAGTGCCATCATCCGGCTCCATCATCATGGAACACGTGTGCGATGTTAATATCTATCGCATCGCCTTCATCAGCAGTACCCCTTGCCGCCCACAGCCAACCCCATACCGGCAAACCCCACCCTACATGCAGCAAAATGCGGGGTAATACAGTACTTCATCTACAAATAGAGCATTTGTATTTTATTGTAAAGCCGTCGTAGTGTCCTTTCTATTGGGGAGGGGGTCAAGCGGACAAAAGGGCATGCCCATTTTTGGTAAATGTGACTATTTACGGACAATCTCTTACTTTCTTGCCTTTACTGGCATTTTCCACCCTATACTGGGATTTCGGTATAGTTACTAGACTTATACAACTGGCATGCAACTAAATGTTTGGAAACATGATATTTCAGGTTCTTTGGGATTAAGAATGACATGTCCTTTGCTGTTATTAAGAGAGGAGCTGAGTCTACTTCCTTGCTTTCACCGCTATGAGCCCTCTGAAAGGATTGTTGTGACATTACAAATTTAGATGCCATTTTCCTTCTAAGTGTGCTACTTGTAAAATCTGTCTAAAATCATACAAAGCGACTGTCGTTGCATGTGACCACAAAGTCTGTAACACTGCTAAATAGTCTGCAATCGTCAAAGCAATGACAACTATCACATATAGATGTCGCTCTTAATTATGCAGTGTTGGGTTCTTGTATAGATGTCGTAGTCACAAAAGCATTTCCTGTATAGATATCATAGTCACAAAAGCAATCAATTGAATTTGCATTAGCAGCTGTAGACAGGTAAGTTCTGTTGTTTATTTCTGACAAGTCCTGGCAATCGTAAACAAGAATTACACTGTTCTGGTATTGCATTCTTACCTCCTATGCCCAGGTAATGTCTTGTAGTCGACATGACTAAACGCTTAGCCAGCCTCTTTTATAAAGGCATCGAGAACTGGCGGAGCCCTGCTAGGCCAATCCTCGCCCAAGAGAACCAGTGTTTGGTGTGGATGCAGGTTCCAGACCGGACTCCAGCTCAAAAGGAAGGCAGCCGTGCTCATCAGGCATGTTTGCCCTGCACCCAAGCCAGACCCATCTTTTTGGGACCTTTGGTTATACTCCAATATAACAATTCCAACCCCTGTGTACGTATGTTTGCCGCTGCTTGGTGTATGGATCTATTCTATGCCAGTCCGGAACGCACGCACAACTAGCTGCTGTCTACACACAATATACTACTGATGTGATCTCTGCTAGAGTACTCCAATTTGGTCTCTATAGGGGAGCTACTAGTGTTCGGGAGTACGTGGCCAGTGTCTTAGTGTCCTGGAGTCCAGCTTCCCATGACTGCTTGTATGCATTGCTCTTTGACCTCGCAAGTGTCTGGATCATGGAGTCCTCCATACCCCGCTTTGCTGCTGTGGTTGCCACCCCAATCCTGAATCTGTGCCCCGAGTAACTGGTCGCAGATCCCTGGCTTCTAACGAATCCTGCACTTTTCTAATAATAGGATTTTGCATTCAGTTATTTAAATCCGGTGTTGAACATTCGATTTAGGCAATCGATTATTCGAATCGGGCATTTAATTATCCGATTCAGACATTCAATTGGCTGACTCAGACATTCAATTATCCGAGGTTCTATCGTAGAAGTACCAAATTTATAGAAATGCTTCTTTCAGTCCAAGGGCAGATTTAGGCGAGTTGTCCAGGGGTCAGGACCCCACCTCCAGAGACCAACTATTATCAGATCTACCATACACCTGGAATTGTGCCTACGAACAGTAGCAGAACTACAGTACCGGCAATAAGTAACCTAACATTTTTATCGTATGCGTATCGTATCGTATCGTATCGTATTGCGTATCGTAGCATATCGTATATCGTATTGCGTGTACCATCTGGTATCTTATCTTAATTGTATCATATATCATATTGCATATCGTATATCCTATGGATGGTATCTTATCTTAATTGTATGGTATCATCTTTTATCTTATCCTATCCTACATGGTATCTTTTATCGTATCGTATGATATCCTATGTATATGATATCCTATGGTATCTTAGCGTAGCGTAGCGTATCGTATGGTATCGTATCGTATCGTATCGTATCATATCGTATCGTATCGTATCGCTGTCAGCTTACTTATTGCCGGTACTGTATGATTAAACAGTTGTCACTATGCAAACATGCTTGTGCTTGATTTTCTGTCCTCGGAATTCCCGCTACTCTCTACTCTGAAAAATGATTCCAATGTTGTATTCTCTAAAGCCTTGAAGTCTGGATTTTCACTTGATGGCTCACACAGACAAGCAGTGCAAGTTGAAAATTAGAGTACTTGCAGCCCTGGGTGTTATGCTTCAGTAATACACGTGTGTACAGCTTGTCCCTATTGGAGCACCAGTGAATTTGGGTTACTCAATGTATAATAAGAGAATTCGACTGCTTTTTAATACTAGAATAGACTCAGTATGCATGGAATTAATGGAACTTTCCCCATTAATATTGGGAACCACCAATTTGAGGAGTAAAAAGGCGAAACCAAATAGTCCCTGGAACCCAATCCCCTCAGATGGCTGAAACCAAATAAGCCCAGTTAAACAGTTTTTGGACTCAAATATGCCCTAGATAATAAATTGCTCTAGACCAAATAGTCTCCAATATCAAATAGTTCCCGGAACCAAATAGTCCCTGTACAAACGTCTTAGAGGCCCTGTAGACCCATTTGCAATTTTGTAACTCATATCTGCATGTGTACGCGTGTATATAGTTAAATATCAAAGGCATCACATGACAAATTTTAATCAGACACAGTTACTGAGTAGTAACACGAGAATCAGTCATTTGAACCCTCTGTCCCAGCCACCACAAGGCATCATCCGCTATCTAAAAGTATTTCATCTTCCATCTGAGTAGATCGTTTTGCAAAAGAAAATGAGACCAGTCCCTGCCGTCTATTTGAAATGCCAAAGTATATGGTACGTGGATCCGTGGATCCATGTTTTCCACTCAGTTGCTAGAAGGTGATAAATAGTGAAAAAATTGAGCTCTTTGATTAGCTAAAAACCTGCCAGTGACGTGTTTATTTGACAAATGAAAGTGTTGTGTGGTATGAAGCAGGACGCGGCTTACAGAGTATTCAGATACACCACACAAATCCAAGAGGTGGAGCAAGGCTTCGAATGCTTCATAGACTTGTAGATTTATGTGCTACTAGTTCGCTCAAAATTTCTTGAACTAGCATGGAAATGTGGGACACAAAGATTAGTGTAAAGGAACATAACACACGTGCTAACTACAAGTACCGTATTCACCCGTAATATCGCCCTGGGCATTTAGAAAAGAAACACTTTTTCTGGGCATATGCTAGGGCATGGCCGTTATTTTGGTTCCAGGCGTATACATGGTCACAAATGCTGTTGTTTGCCCAGTCATCATCTAGACACTTGAAGACAGAAATACCACAAATGCTTGCAATTATTCGTTTGCAAGAGCAAAGGTACTGGTATCCGTACAGCATCAGAATGCATGTAGAAACTAGACACTACACACTTAAACGAGAGTGGTCGGCCTGAAGCTCCTCATAGGCATCAGGATTGGTAATTGCAACGAAGACATGAGTCTAGCAGTAAGCACTTTCACTCAACACTGACACCAGCTCATCAAACACACACAGATAAATATGGTTCTGCGGACCCCATTTTGTTTCATCTGCGCATGCATATCTTGGGCTTATACTTGGGCATGGGGTTTTTTGGGCTAAAAGTTCTGACCTGTTGCACATGGGCATATATGCGGGCATGGGCGTTATTTTGGTATGGATGTTATTACGGGCGAATACGGTATGCTAACTTCAAGGTTAATTACAAGTTCTTGTGTAGAGACAGCTGATGAACGATGATATTTCAGCAGCTGTCCAACTGCAAGCTATGGAGCGTTCATACTGTAACATACTTGGCATAAAGAGACTTGGCTAAGCAAAGACGACTTAGCCTAAGTTTCCTTTTGGTAAAGACCGTTCACACTGCACGCCTAGAGTCGACTTAGAACAGGCCATGCACATGGCAAAGCATATCTCTTCTGGTACTTTGCCAGGAAGTTCACTCATCCTGCCACAATTTTTAGTGCACTACCTTCACGTGATCATCTAGCAAAACAGACTAGCTAAGGCTGAACATAAGTCACATCGGGAAGTGCCCTATCCTAAGGGAGAACAAAGAGACTTAAGTCAGTGTGAACGCAAACAGATTATGTCTACTTGGTTTAAGTAGGAGTAAAGGAGGCTTAGGCATATATGTAGTTATTCCGTTCTTCATGCAATTGCAGAGCTATAAGCAACGGATATTTGATTGCCTGAATCTTATAATTGAACACAGGGTTCAGATACCTACCTGTTGACAGCTGTGATGGGAGCCTCCTGACTGTGTTCCTGACTTGTCTGTACATGTAGCAATGGTGGACTGGTTAGACAGATAGCGATGCACGTGCCCTGTTTGTTGCACATACATCAGCGAGACTGCTGTACATGTGCTCGCTTTAGCCACGCATTTCTGGACAAATTCAACTACTTTTAACTGGTCTGTTAATAAAGTCCCGTTTCTTACTAAGGCTCACAGCTGAAACTAGGTATGGTATGGTATGGTCTATAGACACACACAAAGTCCTAATTTCAAATGGCATGGTAAAATGGAATCATATTACTAGAGTCTCAGTGATTGAAGTCGATCTTTACATGCTAGAGGACCAAGACAGGTAATATCACTGAATGGAATCTGAATGTATGAGGATAGTGATGAGGTTCTGTCCTTAATGTCATGTAACAAAAAATGTAGATGTCCAGCTACGTTTGTACGTAAACCACTTTGTCTTCAGGACAGTACATCAGTGAAGTTTTGGGAAGTATTGGACTGTCAGTTGATCATATGTCACAGTCTGGGACTGTGAGTATTAGGACACTTGCAAATACTGCTTTGTTGCTGAAGCTCAGAGACTGTAGAACTGTTAGGTATGTCAATACCTTGATTAGGGAATGATTGTTTATGATTGTATTGAAAGTCTGTTTTTGCAGTTACATGTTTGCCCTTCAAGACGAGACATACTCCATATTACAAGCAACAGAGACTGAATTTGAACTCAAGCATAATCTTGAACAAATTAACAGAAATATAGCAACTATTTCATCTCAAAATGATCGGCTGAAGAGGTGCGGGTTCCACTTGTAGTCAAACATTGAATTACTGTAAATTTATAATCTTTATTCGTAGTAAAGACATGTTGTACTAAATCAAAATTTAGCAAACAGTGTGGGTAAATGAAGGTTGTTTGATAAACATGAAGGTTAAACTCTTCAGCTTAAAGTTTACAAGGTGTAAAATGATGTTGCAAAATTAATGTTTCTTTATCGGATTTCAACAAGCACTGTTCGTAAATCTAACTACGGTAATTAAGCTATCACTCGTGCCAAGGGCATTGCTGGACCTCCGAAATTGGTTACAGCCATGCTGTAATACAGTTACATGTTTTCATTGAATGTCTGCTTCTGTGTTAGTGCTACTGATTCAGTCAATGAGGAGAAAGTAGACGTACTTAATTCTCTTTCAACTAAAGTTCAAGGTAAAGACTTTCTCTTCAGGAAGGCAGCTGATTATTCAAGGCTCCTACACGAGACAGAAGTAACGTATGGTTTCAAATTTATTTTCAAGTATTATAATGTTTCTCATTAACTGTTAGTGTGATCTAAAAGAACGTAGTGTGACTGATGATATCATGTACAGTCAGTTGGTGAAGCAGTACATGGTAAGTGTAAGAGTATGTTTGTGCAGAAAAAATTACTATTGACTATGAGCTACCTTCTATATGACATTAGTTTTGATCATGCTGAAAAAGGCCAAATTTTTGTAACTAAGATCTATTTATGGCCATACTAATAATGCAAATTAATGTTGAACGAATCATGTTGATAGGAATTAAATGAATTGCAAGAAGAGCTGTTGCCTTTGACAGCACAACTTAATGCCTATCATTCTTTACCTCCGGTATGTAGTGTTGTTATTGGACAAGTTGGACATTGTGAAATATTTGACTTCTGCTTTGTGTGGATCAGGACATCTCTCTTACAAGACTGAAAATTGAGGAGTTGCGCCGTGAACTGGTCAGTTATGAGTAGTTCTTTCATTCAGTAGAACTGTAATATCTCTATTGCACTTATGGATGCACAGATAGGAGCATTTACACACACACACACACACACACACACACACACACACACACACACACACACACACACACACACACACACACACACACACACACACACACACACACACACACACACACACACCTTCCTTCAACCTACAACTGCCCATCCACATGGATGATGGCGAAACATAAAAAGCGTAAGAAAAAGGAAGTCACTATCTTGTAAATACGTCACAAATCTAAATACGTTGATGACATTTATGTCTTTCTTGTCACTCTCTCGTGTGAATAAACGACCGCATCTGTCGCACTTGATTCCGGTCTTTGGTCATTCCCGGGGATCTAGGTGATTTTTTCCTCTGTTGCAATTGTGTCTTTTTTCCCTGTTTGTGACTTAAACAGTCGCTTGCAGGTAGTGCACAGCAGAGGCTGTTGGTCTTGACATCTGCTGGGATCGGCTCTGTGACGAGCCTTCTGGCTACTTTGGGCATTTTCTAATTCTACTCTTGAAGTGACGATTGAGTTAGCACAGACGTTCTTGCACTTCTGCCTGTCCTGCGTAAGCTGGGACCAGGTGCTTGTTAGGCCAACCATCTTGAGGTCTTTTACAATCCTGTCTTTCCACCTTAGTCTGACCCCATGTGCTGGACGAGTTGATGGTAGCCACACATGAAGCAGCTGCTTGGGCAGACGATCTTCCATACGTTCTAGATGACCAAGCCATCTAAGCCGCTGAGCCATCAAAGAGTCTTCTGCAGTTTCAAGATTGCCAAGCTTGTGCCTGATGTCATTTGATGTGATTCGTTCCAATTGTTGTTTGAATTTGTCTATACCCAGCATGAAATGTTGCCGTTGATTTGTAAAAGTGACAAGCCTTGTGATATCTCTTCTAGTCACGGCCCAAGAAGATGACCCATACAGTAGAACTGATAAGACAGTTGACTGGAACAGCACATTTTTTGTTCCAGATGTTACATGGGGAGACTGAAAGGCAGCTTCTTTTAGTGCTCCAAAGCACTTTCCTGCTTGTGCAATTCTTTCTGTTATGTCCAGGTCTAAGCTCAAATCATCGGATATGATAGAACCGAGATATTTGAACTTTTTTACGTGTTGCACACTGCGACCGGGAATCCCTATATCAATATCCCCAGCATCTTTAACACACAGTTTGGGACCATATGTCATCAACTTTGTCTTTTCATAACTCACCGGCAACCCATAGCTTGCAGCAATGGAGGCAAAGTTTTGGATTGCTGGCTCTGCACTCTCTCGTGTTTCTGTTAGTAATGCTGAGTCATCAGCAAACTGCAATTCCATTACCATCCCATCAGGAGCTACCGTTGTTAATGCATTGAGCAAATTGTCTTGACAGGTCACTCTCTGATGAAGGTCTAGGTGCTCTCTTGAAACACAATCGTTGCTGAATAGCTCTACCTTCAGTTAGCAGACTGCCAATGTCACCGTTTTTCCATGCAGACAATCGATGTGAAAGGCACTGTGATTTCTTGTGCGCATTCAATTTCTCATCAGGTTTTTGTAGCAGTAAGTGAGGCATAATCATGGTGGATGTGAGGGCAATACTTTCTAGATTTGAAGTGTCAGCATATTCATGAAATAGGTTGGCCATTTCAGATACCATTTGCCTTCCCATAGCACCATGAGGCAGCTTGAAAAGATTGTTTCCAGTGTACCACCTTAGAGTATGTATTTACCATTTGCTTGAAATCATGCCCAGATCGAGATCCCCAATAAAAGTCAACACTGTCAATCTGTTTGTAGGGAGGAAGGCGGTTACCGACATTGCTGGATGTTGAATTGCGATAGGTTTGTGTGATAGATGACTCTGGATGTGACACTTCATGTGGTAGCTTAGTAAATTGCTGAGTGCTATAGTTGCGTTTTCCTGCACAGTGACGTCACTAATAAGCGTAATTCCATACGCATTGGCCTTGGGTGTGCTGTATGATTATACGGGACAGTGACGAATTCAAGCGACAAGACGATGATGAGCAGGATGACGAAAGATTACTACAGAGAGCTTCAGCGGATGACTTTCTTGCATTTCGTTTCCATTGAGGTGTCGTGAATTCCATAACCGAGCTCTCTGAACGATTCAACTGCTCCTCATTTCGTGATTGTTGCTGCGACAAGGCTTCCTTCGACATCTCTCTTGATACGTAAAATGGAGCCATCAATTGGAGAGTATCGTTGACTTGATCGTGTAACTTTCAAATTTTGACATCGGTCGTAGTTCTTGGAGTTGCAGTTTGTGCTTGCAACTCCATTCTTGGCACATCAGCATTTCTTGCAGCGTCCACTGCTACTACTACTACTTTTACTATCCATCGCTGCCCTAACCGGCCACGCTACCCCTTAGTCATAAGGGGACAAAGTAGCTAAGCATTGTCTACAGTAAACAGTGATATATATATATATATACATATATATATATATATATATATATATATACATACATATATATATATATATATATATATACTAGTACTACCCGCCCTATGGGCGGTGGCAATCTATCGTTGTACGCCACTTCTGCAAAGAAGACATACCTTCCGTGACACGCGGATGCACGCAAGCACGCAAAAGCGGCCCGGTGAGCCAGTGTATCTTGCACTCTGGGAAAGCATTGTCTACAGTAAACTGTTATATATATATATATATATATATATATATATATATATATATATATATATATATATATATATATATATTATTTTAACACAGATTACACATATCCGCCCTAAGGACGGGAGCACAAAGAGTCTAAGTCATAATAATTAGGCAGATAGTCACTAATCAGTCTTGAATTGTACTGCCATAAACGAACAGATAACTGTTCGTGAAATTGCCTGGAAGCTTGGCCCAGAGACAAGCCAGATGATAGAAGAGACTTCTTGACAATTGATCTCAACACCTCCAGACTATGTGCAGCCCACACTCCGTATGATTCCACCACAAGAGGGTAAAACAAACAGCCATAACTGGAAACGTTAGCAAGATGGCGTTCATCTTTGTCCACTTCCCCAGCCTCAGCAGCAGCACCAGCTTTTATGGCAGCATTAATAAGGTGAGAGGGAGTGAACGAATTCCTCACGGAAATGTCAAAATAAGCAGCCTTGCCTAGGGAAAAGTCGGGATGGAAAACGTCACCTGGTCTTGTCATAGAATGAGAGGAACAACGTTGTTCTTGACGTACATTGGAGTTGTCTAAGAGCAACCAGTGGAAGATGACGTCACATAAGGCATCATGTCGCTTAATCCAAAGAGGACCACAGCCAAGAGCATGGTCACCAAAAATGTCCAATTCATGACCGCACACACAACGGACTGAGTGTGGGGGTGCTGGAAAAACCGGAATTCCCAAACGCAAACGCAAGGAAGTCACAAATTCACGCGGAGACATGGCCAGGCCTAGACTTGAGTTGGGGATTGTCCTCAACCAAGCCCCCGCATGAGGATATGCGACAGCACTGAAACGTGCCGGTTCTCGCAGACTAACAAGGCTGACTTTAATGCTGGATCTCAAAGCATCATCCAGAGCCTTCTGGAAGGAATGTTGTGTAGAAGAAACAGAGAACGAGACAGAACTAGTAGGTGGTAAAAGACTTGCAAGATGTTGCCGGCATTGCACTTCACCAGGGAAAGAGGAAGAATGCTGAGTCCAATCATTTTCTTCATGTACCGGCATGAACGCTGAGTCATTAAGAAGACGGAGAGACAACTGCCGACAAGAGTTGCAGCTGCCAATGAAAGCTGCAGATGAAGATCTAGAGGCCTCACGAAGACCTAGACCACCCAAACGAACTGGAAGAGTTGCCTGTTTCCATGCCAAGTCAGAGACCGAAGAAGAGGATAAAGCCTCTAAACTGTGATGAAGACCACTGTCAAACTGCATCAATACATCATTGATCTTGAAGCCAGGAACCGTTCTAATGATGTGATTCAGCTTGCAAAGGCTCAAACAGCTCCAGAGAAGATGAAGCTCCACCTGAGGATCCTCTAAAGCTGTCAAACGGTCCTGCCAATCCAAAATCTTGTCCACTTGTTGGGAAACAAATTCAGTAACATATGAGGAAGATCCATATACAGGACAACCAAGGAAGTCAACACCACCATGAACCTGAACACTGCACTGAATTTCAGTAGCAAATTTGGGGAAATTCTGATCTCCAGAGGGCCAAAAGACCTCACATTTGTTCAAATTGATATGAAGACCAAAGGAGGGACCCTTTGATAACAAGACATTCAAGAGACAAGCAACTGAAGCCCGCTGGCCAAGGAAAGAGCCATCGTCCAAATACCATAACTTCAGCTTCAAATCTGGCAATGGACCCAGGTCATCCAAAAACTCCATAAGAACGAGGGAGAATAGTAGGGGACCAAGGGGATCCCCTTGTTGCACTCCTGCAGATGAATATATATATATACTAAAAATATATGTATATACATTGTATATATGTCTCCATTCTGTCCGTGATGTTGCCCTGGTGTGCCACGAATAATCGAGTAGGCCTGATTCTTTTAGACCTTTTTCACATTGTCTCGCCAACGTTTCAAGGGCCTCCTGGTGGTCGTGAATGGAGTAACCATGCGAAAAGAATTCTTTTTTGGGAATTTTGTCGTCAGCCATCCTTGCCAAATGACCTAACTACTCCAGTCATCTTTTTTACTGTTATAGTCTCCATGTCACTCCATCTTGTTAACAGAGCACTTGTTGAAAGGTGGTCTTTCCACTGCTGGATTCTTGATATACCCACAACAGATCTAACACACCGATTTTTTGTGAAACACTTCTTTCTTTTTAATCACAATGCATTGGTGTCCAACATTCAGCTCCGTAAGCACAGACAAAACGCACTATTAATAAACTCTGCATTTTGTTGGTATTGACAGGCTTTTGTTTCCAAACATTCCTACCTTTACAGCACCAAAAACTCTAGATGCTTTGGCAATTCTTCGTTGTAGTTCAGTTGTAGAACGACCTGATGTTGTTCTTGTTGAGCCAAGATAAGAAAATTCTGACACAGATTCAACAGACTCATTGCCAACCATCAAAGTGTTCTTGTCATCATCATTGACGTCTTTTCCTCTTACTAATGACTTGGTTTTTGAAAAAGTTTACTGTCAGACCAAAATCTGATGCTAATTCTGATATAGCTCTTCCTGCACCTGACCGTGTCGTTGTCAGAATAGCAGCATCATCAGTAAATTGGCATTCTTAGTATCTTGCATTGTTTTGAATTCTTTGTGTATCTTCTGAGCAATTTACCATTTATCTTGTAGTTAAATGCGATTCCTACACCATCTATGTCAGCTATTCTTTCTTGCCAATTATTAGTCGCCAAGCTCATGTACATATTGAATAAAGTTGGAGACAAGCAACATATTTGACGTAAGCCATTTTCTACTTCAATCTCTTCCGAGTGTTTTCCATGAACATGAATCCATGCTTTCATTCCTTCATGAAATGACTTGATCAGGGCTACAATGGTTTCAGGAATTCCTATTTCTAATCTTCTCGAGGAATTGAATCATAGACTTTTCTAAGATTGATAAACGGATAGAAAAGTTTTGATTGATTTTTAATGGACTTCTTCAATAGTTGTCAAACTGTAAATATCATGTCTGTGCATCCTCTGCCCACACGAAAACCACATTGTGATTCAGGTAATATATCTTCCGCTACATCCTGCAATATCTGTTGTAGTACTTTGCCACGCACTTTACCAACAACATCTAATGGGAGATTCCTCGCCAATTGTCACATAAAGATAAATTTTCTTTTTGGGTTATTGGCATGATCACACCATTAGACCAATCCCTAGGAACTGACTGAGAGTTCCAAACATCCATTATCAAAGTCATAAGGAGATCAAAGCATAATCCTCAAGAGCATCCTCAGAGTTCGAAAAATGTGTTTGAGTCTGGTTACCAGTTTGGCCACGTAGAGGAACGGTTGGTCGCCAAACTTTCACTAGTTTTTAGGTCTGAGATTCCAGATGTAAACAAGTCATTAATATCACTGTTGAGACCCTTTCCCAGATTATCATGTTTGACATTAAATTAAGACATAACTAGGAATTTGCGGTAACGTTGGATGAACATTGGCTAGTAAACACATCAATAGTATTGTGCTTGGGATTCTTTCTATGTACAGTCTGAGTTAAAACTATTGACACATTTACGCATGGAGGTGTGGCCATGGGTAGCCTAAGCAGAAACGCATCCGTTTTCAGGTCACGTATGTTTTTTAGATAGAAGAGAACTATTGCGTACATTCGTAGGTTTGCTGGACTTTTGGAAATTCACAAATGCACATCAGTAGCTTGTGTCCTTCTTTCATTTTTGATAGCATTCTACCCTAGCTGTAGACAAAGGTGCATTCAGCTAGACGTCCGTTCAGTGGCAACAGATCACAAGGCGTGAGCAAATGCAAGTGCCACTCCGCCTGGATTGCGTCTTCCAGTTCATGAACGTTTTGAGGCCTAAGAAGCTCAACACGCCACTTGATGAAGTTTTCTACTTCGTACAAAATCTGGTGAGCTAGCAGGCCAATCGAGAAACTGTGACGCTCAGAGTTTCATTTTTCTAGCTTTACTAGCAGCGGAATTTTAATTTTTACGCATCGTGTAGCGATACTTGCGTCATGAAGTTTTCTTCTGCTGGTGGAAGAACTGCATGACGACAACTTCCTGCGCTGCAAGCTGATGTGCAAGTTTGTTTGCTAATTTGTTGTTCCTTGTTGCGTCATGTTCACTAATTAAAGCTGTTCGATGATTTTCAGCCATTTGCTTGGTCTTCCACGGGAAGCTCTGCGTTGAATTCCTTCTTCAGTGTCCAGTCTGTGGAGAGTTCAGTAAACAGTAGAGCGAGAGACACGTAAAAGTTGGCAGCTCTTATAGATGGTTTCCTAGTACTGGAGCGGTATAATAACAGAATATCGTGGTGTTGTCTTTCATCACTCGTTTCATGATGGAAAAGTTCTCTACACGGATGTGCATACTATGGAATAGCTTTGTGACTGTTTTTCAGCTGTTTGAGAAAAAATTGATGCAGTTTCTTAATAAATAGCAAAACAAGTGATAAACTTTCCAAAAATAGCAGCTTTCCAAAAATAGTACAAGTAAACCGGAAATGTGTCAATAGTTTTGACGCGGACTGTAATACTGTGAGTATTCATGTTTTATCCTAACTTTCAACTAATTGTATAGTTGCAACCAAACAAAAATGTGGTTTGTCATCACATTGACATCCTGGCAATCTATCCAATAAGACATGAGCATTCTTTGTTTGAGTAGATAAGAGCGTTTCTTCTCTTATGACTCAGTGCCACTATTGTTGTTGAGAACAATACATCCAGCTACTGCATGTAACCCCACCTGTCCTATGGCTAGCTGTGCTAATCTCTGGAACACAAGTGATAAACTTTTGTTATTGTAGCGCTTCAATAGCGTGTGGCATCATTCAACATCTAGATTTCAGAACTAGACATGTAGAAACTTTTGTCTGAACAAACTTTCATGGTAGCACTAGGAGACGTACAAGCTCCTGGACGTACCTGGTAGTTCTTCTGATAGAAAGGCACTCAGGCAGCCTGCTGTGGAAAAAGCTGTTTGTTTTGCAAAGATCTACGTAATAGTTTTTATTTGTCTCAATTCAAGCTGGTCAGATTCTTCGTTCCTTTGAACAGCGTAGAAAAGGATCTAAATAGGCAGTTGCTGTCACCTTCAACTACGATTGATTGCAGATTTCGTGTTTCATTCCGGAGAAGCTACTGTGCAATGGCATCTCATCGCTGATAGAGCTGTTGACTTGGATTTGCTGGTGTAGCGTATGAAAAATAGGAGTGACCGCAATGTTTGAAAATTAAACGCGCCTGCAGTTGTTTAGTTGGATTTGTCTGGAGCTGATGGCAGAGACCAATGAGATCAGTACAGGCAGTAAAGTCCATAAATAGTAGGTGATATGTTGTCACGCGATATGTGCGAAGGTGCGCTAAGTAGACGGCCTACTTAACAGTGTGCCACTAAATGGTAGACTTAGGAAGTGGCAACATATTGTAATGCAAAACATATCTGCTGAGCAGGTGGTTGCATCTCAGAGCTGCTGCCGCAAAAGACTAAAAACTACCAAATATTTCTAGTTGCCAAATTGGCGACCACACTGCTCGTTTAGTCGCCAGCCACCTAGAAGTGGTCGCCATATGGCGACTTAACGACCGGATTTTTCGAACCCTGATCCTACTTGGACCATTTCTGACAAGATTCTGGACTTGCCTCCTGCCTTATTACTTCTTTTCAGTCTGCTGATTGCATTCGTCACCTCGTCTCTTGTAGGCAAGATACTCAGTTCAGACCTAATAGGTCTTTGATTGGCTCTGTCCAGTTCTGAAACTTTGAATTGACTCTTAATATTTACCGTATTTCCGCACATTTAGCTGCATACCAGTTTAGGCCGGGATTACCAGGGTACCGGTATACCTTGGGGTATATACCGGCATGCCGGAGAAAGAGAGGTGATTTGACCAACCTCCCTGTAAACTGGACCCATAGATCTATGCTGCTTCCATTCTTAGATATTGATTGAACTAATATAAATAAACACTAAGACATATACTTTTCATCTAGATGTAGTATGCAGAATAATCAATCCTATAATGTTTGGTTTTCTCGGTCTTAATCCTCCTCTTCTTCATCATCTTCCTCTCTTCCTTATCTGTCAGCCCTGTGTGTTCTTCTGCTTGTTCAAACCTAATCCTGTACGCACTGACGAGACACTTAACATTCCTTGGCGACTTTCAATTTGTTTCCACTGAGCTTGTCGTACTTGCGTAGTATTGCTAGCTTTTCAATTGTGTATGATCTTCTGCCACACTGCAAAGATCCATTCTCAATACCTTCTGGCTGTTTGACTTTTCTCTTTTCTAGCTGAGCTTCGGGGGAAGCTGCATTCTCTAGGTCAACAAATCGAATTATGGCGCATGTGCAGTAGAATTACTGCATATGTGTAGTTGCTCCTCACCATACCGGCACTCTCTCGCGGTATACCGGCATGCCGGTATCGTTACCAGAGTCCAACTAGCAAGTTTCTGGTAATCCCCGCTTAGACCGGCATGCAGCTAAATGCGCGGAAATGCGGTAGCACCTTTGAAAAATGCCTTCTCCATCGTTCTTCGTGTTGATCATCAGTCATGCATGGGTTTCCATTTCATCCTTGATCGACATACATCTAGAGGGCATCAGCCCCATCTTGCAGTGCTGGATATCCCTTATGCATTGCTATGTTTTCTGTTCACTGAATCGAGCGTCTTGTATTCATTTGCCTTCTACTGGTATCAAGTATTCTTAGCCTTCTAATCTTTTGTATAGTTTTACTTCTAACCTGAGCAAATAGCTTTCGATGATGGTCCCGACCAGAAGATATCCTCTTATTATAAGCATCATTCCTCTGTTTTAAAATTTTCTCCAATTTTCTTGAAACCAATCAGGGTGCTTTCTGCAAGAGCAACCCAATGCAGATCCAGTAGCACTAGTCAGAGCTGATTTTAAAGCTAACCATTTCTCATCAGTATTTTGTTGGTAATAGACGATATTTGGGGGCGGAGCTTCTAGAGCATGCACAATCTTGAGGGTAACACGCACCTTTCGCCGATCTCGCTGCACACAAAGTCCACGTTTCCGGGTCTGCTTCTGGACCGTGGATCATTTTGCCATTGTCTAGGCTTTGTAAGTAAGTTCACTACTTACCATTTCGTGCATCTTGTGAGAGACTTTGCGTGCGTAGAGACGCATAGGAAGCCATTTCTTGAGTACGGCTTCTCGAGGGTAAGAGACTGCTGTTCAAGCTGAAGTCACCTGATTCACACTCTGAACAGATACACGTGGAGTGGAAAGACAGACTACTCATTGCCTAGCGATGGAAGTTTTATCAGGTGAAGATTTTGCGGTAGGGGAACCCATTCGGGGTAACCGAACGTGACGCACTGTGCAGCTGAATTGTATCAATAGGACTACTTGTTTCCCCCATCTAGCGTTCCTGAACTGTGAAACTATGTATCTTGTCGAACTAGAGTCAGCAAAAATTCGGCTAGTCTATTCAACCCTTCATGGAAGGTGGTGAGCTCATGAGCTTACATCACTTGATGTACCTTGGCCTGATTTTTGGTTTGCTATACAGAGTAATAGTCTTGGCTGCTGGTTCAATTCAACACCACACTGCATCAAGCATATTTCTCAACACAAAAACCTGTGTAAAACTTGATTTTATCATTTGGCAGTGTGTTGAGTGATTCCTTGCAACTCAGACTTTGCCGATGCAAGGTCTTACTCGAGAAGTCTAATCTTGTTTTGAAGTTCTACTATTTCATTTGCTCGCTGTTCAATTACCCAACGTAAACCATCAGCTTCAGCCTCAGTGACATTTTCGACAATCAACATCTTCACTTCTCTAGGATCACTAGACTATATTCTATACATGTCTTGATCAACTGCACGATTGAGGTAGAACAGTCTCTGCTTTCTGATTTAGACATTACAGCTATGAAATAGCTAGTGTGTGTGTGTTGTGTTACTTTAGACATAACTGTTGCTGGGACTTGTAGGCTGGCAGCTAGTGCTAATAACGGACTGTAGTGTATGTGTACTGTACTCTGATCTGCGTCAGTACTTATCGAGTGCAAGTTGTCATAGTAACATCTTCGACTTGGCCAATCACATATATACAGAAGCAAGCTAGACTGCCCAGAAACAACGCAGAACGTCCTACATGTCTGGTTACCCCAAATGGGTTCCCAGGTGGCATGATTTCACTCGCTAACACTAATCCATCGCTAGGCAATGAGCAGTCTGTCTTTCCACTCCACGTGTATCTGTTCAGAGTGTGAATCAGGCGACTTCAGCTTGAACAGCAGTCTCTTACCCTCGAGAAGCCGTACTCAAGAAATGGCTTCCTATGCGTCTCTACGCACGCAAAGTCTCTCACAAGATGCACGAAATGGTAAGTAGTGAACTTACTTACAAAGCCTAGTCAACGGCAAGATGATCCACAGTCCAGAAGCAGACCCGGAAACGTGGACTTTATGTACAGCGAGATCGGCGAAAGGTGCGTGTTACCCTCGAGATTGTGCATGCTCTAGAAGCTCTGCCCCCCCCCCCCCAAATATTGTCTGACTAGTGACACTCCAGATGTTTCAAATGCTGATCTACATATATACTGAATTGCCATTATTTACATTCAATTTGGAAACATCATACTGTTTTTGAGCTGGCTGGTGTTGTTTGATGATCACTGTGACATTCTGCACCGTTACATACTGCTGCATTCAGACACCTCCTCCTATCCCTTTGTCTGATAATTGCTTAATCAATACAATGCGCCATTTAGATTTAGGGTGTTGCCATGTTTTCTTGTGGATGTCTGTTTTCTTGAACCGAGTGTTACAAATCCAAGATTTGTTCTGAGAGAAAGGATAACAATTCCCTTCCTGATTCATTCAATTCACCATAACCATGGGAACCACACACATTACACCAGCTATCTGACACATCAGGTCTTGTTGAGCCAAAACGAGCATTGAAGTCACTAAGAATGACATATGGTTCATGACTAGGTATTTGATTCAATGCTTGCTAAAGGTCTGTGTAGAATATTTCCTTTGTCTTTGCATCTAGCTAGGAAAGTAGGCACAGAGCATGACGATACGTGGAACAGCGTAGCTTTTGGTCTGAAACCACTTTTCCTGCAATTGTAACATAGCAGTAACCAATCTTGAACCCCATGCGTTCCATTTCTCACCACTTCTGCCAGGCTTCTATAGCATTACCAGAAAGAACGATAGCCACACCTTCACCTCTGTGTTAATGTTTGGCCCTTCGTCAGGTGTCGCTTAGGCTCGAGTGTCCAGCCAGTCATCTCCCCCCCCCCCCCCCCGTGGATACACTGAATTTCCAAACCATTTGGTTTCTTGAAAACCCGCTATCACAACATTGTATCTTTTTAATTCTCGAACTATGAAATCAATTCTTCTGTTTTCTCCATAGTCAAATTCACGTCTCTGTTTTGCCGTCTAGATGGAGCCATCCACATCTAGTAAGAATCGAATGTTCCACGTCGTAATGTACCAGTATCGAGACGAATGCTTAGCTTTCGTTCTTCGTGCAACGTTTTAGGCTGAGAAGCTTGCAAGACCTCCTCAGCCGCACAATCTAGGGATGAAGAGGGTGACACCACCGGGTGATGTCCTTCTAGTATATTGAGTATAGCAATGTAATATACTTGAGTATAGCAATAGAACACAACACAACACGTTAATAAAGCGTAACAACAACTAGAATTACAGCGCAACATCTGCTCTCCTGCAGCCGGTATTCTGACTAACCCCAGATATACCAGTCAAACCATTTACCCAAGTCCTGTATTTTACATCTCCCCTTGTATCAAACATAGTTCTTTCTCCACTGTTGGGATTTCACTAATCGTCCATATCGGGTTTCTTTATGTTCTTCAGACCTGACCGGGGTTTCTTTGTTCTTCATACCGGACTGGGGTTTGCTGTGCAGCTTCTTCTGGTGCCTGTTGATGGTTACTATTAGTCTCTTGATGATCTCTCTGCCCCTCCACCATTTCAGGGTTTAATTGAAGATCATGACGATTCAGTCACTACACAGTATGATCTTGGCTGTATCTCTCTATCCACTGGCGCTGGTACATTGCACTCCCCACCTCTTTGGTCATGCACCAACACTCGAGTTTCTGGTTCCAAGTCTAGTAAGGATCACACTCCATGTCTTCTGTTATATTCTGTCGCCTACTTCCTTTGCTACCCTTGTCTTTCTCTCTCACTGAAGACTTATCCACCAACTGTGGAATCAATTGACTAGCAATAGTTGGCAACTTCCTCCCCATTAACAATTGACCAGGAGACACTCCATTGGCTTCATGTTTTGCAGCTCTATATGCTAACAATCCCAAGTGTGGATCTTCCCCTGCATGCCAGGCCTTCTTAATCAGGGCTTTGACAGTCCCCGCAGTCTTTTTGGCCAGTCCATTTCCTTGTGGATGTCTAGGAGATGATGTTACATGCATAAACTGATAAGTGCTGCTGAAGATCTTAAAGTCCTCACTCACACACTGTGGTCCATTATCTGTGACCAGTACATTGGGAATCCCAAGTTGTGAGAAAATACCCTTCAGTGCTAGTACGATATCCGTTGATTTTGTTCCAGTGAGCTGCTTAACTTCCGGATACCTCAAGTAATAGTCAACAACTACTAGAAAATGCATTTCCACTTCAAATTATAGAGCTACATGACATGAAGCCACTGCGGTGTCTCCTGGTCAATTGTTAATGGGGAGGAAGCTGCGGACAACCTTGCCAACTATTGCTAGTCAATTGATTCCACAGTTGGTGGAGAAGTCTTCAGTGAGAGAGAAAGACAGGGGTAGCAAAGCAAAGCAGGCAGCAGAATATAACAGAAGACATGGAGTACGATCCTTACCAGACTTGGAACCAGGAACTCGGGTGTTGGTGCATGACCAAATAGGTGGGGAGTGGAATGTACCAGCAACAGTGGATAGAGAGATACAGCCAAGATCATACTTTAAGACGCAATAGTCATGATCTTCGATTAAACTCTAAGAGAGATGGACTTGATGTGAGAGAAAGCAGTGACGGTATGCAAGGCATCAGAATTGTCCCAGTTTCAGTTGAAAAGAGTTGGAAAGTGGATTCGCCAGTACAACAAGCGACCTAGATGCAGTTACTGTTAGGAAAGAAAGTAAAAGGACAGAACCCGGCAATTCATTCGAGATTGTCCTAAGTGTGGAAGGAATCATCCAGAGAGAAGATGTCCTGCATTCACAAGGAATTGTTTGAAGTGTGGACCATGCTGCCATTTTGCAAGAAGTGCAAGGATAGTGAGACACAAGTGCAGGAAATGATGATGCAAGAGGAACACCCTGCTGAAATGTTTGTTAGTTCTCTAGGTGGCTCAAAGTCAGATGTGTGGTCTATGTCTTTGAGAACTAATGGCGGTATGGTAAACTTTAAACTAGACACGGGAGCTCAAGTTAATGTCTTGCCTCGGAGTGTTTATTGTAGACTGACAGCTAAACCAGTACTGGAACCGGCTAAACTTAGATTAATGCCACATGGGTTATCTAGACCACTGCCAGTAGATGGGCAATGCTTCTGTCAGGTGGAGCATGGAACAACTCACCATTTGCAGTTTTATGTTGTGCCGGCAACAGCTTCACCAATATTGGGACTGAATGCATGTCAAAAACTAGGACTGGTCAAACAAATTGCTGAAGTAGATAGAAATGACAATCAGATTGTAAAGGACTCAGTTCTGAAAGATTATTCTACTATTTGTGGTAACTCCAGGACTTCTAGAAGATCATGACGATTGCGTCATAAAGTACCCCCTGATTCAGTCACTACACGGTGTGATCTTGGCTGCGTCTCTCTATCCACTGTCGCTGGTACATCCCACCTATTTGGTCAAGCACCAACCCCTGAGTTCCTGGTTTCAAGTCTGGTAAGGGTCACACTCCATTCTTCTGTTATATTCTAGTATACTTGAGTATAGCAATGTAGTATACTTGAGTATAGCAATAGAACTCAACACAACACATTAATGAAGTGTAACAACAACTAGAATTACAACGCAAAGTCTGCTTTCCTCCAGCGGGTATTCTGACTAACCCCCGGTTATATCAGTCAAACCATTTACCCAAGTCCCGTATAGTACAGTCCTGAGCCCAACTTGATACTATTCCTAGCTTGTGGTTGTTGACCGCCACTGCCAATGAGACGATATCAAAGTTTGATGAATAGAATAATTCTAAGGTAGCATCTTCACGGTGAGGTAACACGGAGAAATTCAAACTCCATGCACCACCATCAACATCCGGGCACACACCTAAACCCTATGGAACACTAGCCTCATTTCCAGACTCTCTCTCGCTAGTCTTGTCCCATGCCCGTATGACAATTCCACAGACTCTCGCATGCTAGTCTTGTCCTTTGCCCGTATGAAAGCTAATTGAACACCACAAGCTGCCAATTTCTTGGTCATGCCCCCAGCTAACAGCTGGGCTCCTGTGCACTACTCAGGAGAACTCTGGGCTGGCAATAGCAATCTCCTGGAGCTGGGTCAGGTACTCGCAGGAGCACCGGCTTGTGAAGCCATCTGTGGTGTGAGCACCTAAACTCTCACCTGGACCCCAGTAGCTGATGTCACGTCACAGCCGATGGCTGCTTAGGGCCCCAAGCAAAGACCGGGTACTCATTTATACTCCTAAGTCGAGAGAAGCAATTGTGTATAAGTTTCTGGCTTAAGGATATCATGCCATAGTTTGACATCACTGTGACTTGAACTTGTAACCCTGCAAAGTCCCAAGTGTACTCTCTCCCTAGCTACAGCACCACACACACACACACACACACACACACACACACACACACACACACACACACACCTCACTTCACTTCACGCTGCGTTCATTCCAATGAGAAACGATGCAGGCCAAAGTCACCATAGTCTATATCGGAGGAGTGGATGTTCTCTGACAGCAGAAACGCTCGTGGTTGTGGAGGCCTTGTTGGCGGAATGTTTGGTGACAGTACTGACATTGGCTAGTCAGGGTCTGACCATGTTTCTGTCTCTGGTGGTTTACAAGGCCGGCATGATTTACAGCAGTAAATCCACAACCATCAAAGCTGCAGCGCAAAGCAAACTCTGATGTCGTTTGCCTTGCTTCGCGGCGATGTTTCTGCTCATCCTTGCGGTATTTCTCTTGTTCTTCCTTCTTGAAATTTACTTCCTGTGTGACAGCCCAGATCTGATTCCTCCACTCATTCCTATCTTCTGCTAGTATCACTTAGACTTTGTAGTGGGCTTGGTTTTGAAGGCTCCTGTTTTCTGTTCATCACAAAATGAACAAGGAACAGATTGGGACGCCAACCCAATTGACCCACGTCTTGCCATTAGCAGGGCCTTAACCCAGTATCCGGGGATTACCAACGAGGTGGTTGCGCGCGCGCGCACACACACACACACACACACACACACACACACACACACACACACACACACACACACACACACACACACACACACACACACACACACACACACACACACACACACACAAATGTCAAGCCCTCCACGTCATTGTGAATGACTTCAGCTGAGGAGATAGCTCTTCTGCCTCTAGAGACAGGGCCTCCATGCGCTACGTGGAGGCTTAGGGACATCGCTACAATCCACCTAGAGCTTGGCCGGAGTGATCCAGGGGCACTGACAATGGCGCAGCTCTGGGACTGGACACCAAGGCCCACAAGTACCCGTCTGCTGCATGATGTTACTGCCAAGCCAGCAGTCATGTCCACCCCAGTCAATGACTAGGTACTTACTCATTTATACTCCCGAGTTGAGAAAATCAATTGTGTGTAAATTTCTTGCTTAAGGAAATTATGCCATAGCTCGCCATCACTGTGACTTGAACCTGCAACCCGACAAGGTTCCCGGATGTTTTCATTCTCCAAATGCACTCTCTAACCGATTGAGCTACAGCACCACACACACACACACATACACACACACACACACACACACACACACACACACACACACACACACACACACACACACACACAAGAACGAGCTAACACAAATATTCTGTGAAGTGTTGGCCCACTAGACTATTGTAAAAATCTTTGGAAGTACTTAAACAGCTGTGGTGCTGTGACACTAACTGAAGTTGGGCCTCCCAGTTATGTGGCACAAGTAGTGTGTTTACCACTACCACAGCTAATGCTGCATTATTTTGTACGTCTGATGTGAGAGTAGTAACTAATATAGTGGTTTGTTTGTTGAAAGCTGTAATTGTGGCCAAGTGCGTTTTGTCCAATGGAATTTAAACTGTTCGTGTTTATTTGGAATCAAGCTTGCAACCCAGCAAGGTTGCAGTAGTACTACGTTCAACATGTGTGTTTTCTACATACATCAAGCAATCCACATGATAACCCCACACCCACATGTACTGACTATATTATGAGCTTCCACAGTGTTGTGATGCGGGAAGGTAAGCAGGCTAACTTGAACATGAGTTTTTATTTGCAATCTATAATGAGGATAGAGAACACAACTGTGGTCTCCAAACATGAATTATGACAAAGAAATTCTACCATTTTTGCTAGGTCATAATCACTGTGTTCCTATTTCACAGATCTTGCTTTTTCTCTATCAGTATGATTGTTTCTGTAGCATAGATGGGCATTTGGACTTTCATGGTGTGTTTTGTTTTTGGCAATCAAGTTGCTTTCCACTGACTTGTTCGGCTCTTTACATTAAAGTTGGCATGAAGATAACGCACCCACACCCACATGTGCACAAACTTGGTTGGTACATGTGAGTTACATGTAGACTGTAGGTTCTACTGTAGCATGATCTAATCTGTTGTATCTGTTTGAAGGCTGGCTTAGAACTACAGTTATGCAAAGATATCGACCTCACTCAGTCATAACAGAGAAGACTGGCTAAATGTCAATCAAAGTTGTTGCATGCTGTACACTGCAGATAATATGTACTAACAAGTTAATTTCCATCTGCATACAAGATGAAGCAGTTTGCATTTTCAGATAACGAATAGAGCACGTTCTATTTCATGTTGAAATGCTTTACAGTCAGTGGTAATGCTTACATTCTGACAATGACCCTGTTCATATCTATATCAAGCAATAATTATTGTGAGATGCTGAGCACGCATTATGAGGAAGCAGAACTTACACAAAGAAGAAACGAGTGCAAACATAGTCTGGTTTTGGCATCACCCAGATGTTTCCATTTTTTCTCAAGTCGCTGCTTGTTATCACTATGTCATAAAACGTTCAAACTCAGGATCTATTATCTCATCACAGTTGACAATTTACATACCTTCACACAGAGCTATGCATCGAAGGTTCTTGCCCTCAAGAAATCGTGAGCCACCACTAGTTGAAGATCTCTTAACAGTCAAACCATACTATCAGCTTCAGATAGCAAGTATCTTGCCCAGACTTACACGTGATTGTGCTCCAGTTGCATAAATCTGTGAGTAGCCAAATGAGACACCACTATTGGGACTGAGGTAAATTCCACTGCCATAGGCAGTACCGTGTGTCTACAGTAAGGAGGGAGAATGTTACCATGACCGCAAGCACTTATTTTATAATCAAAAAAACAATTTTCTGGTTCAAATGCTATTACATTTATTGCTTTCAATGTTTTTTCAGTTATTATTAGACTGTATCAGCACATGAGATAATGTAAAGAACACAATTATTGTGGTGCAGTTGCATATGTCAGTCAACAGCTAACTCTTACATTGCTATTATAAGTTCCTAATACAAATGTCAGTGAGCAGATTTGTTAGTTGCAAGATTCCAACTAACAAAAGAACTACAATAATTACCTCCACCAAGCAAGTTACGTTTTCATCAGCGTTGGTTTGTTGGTTTCTTTGTTTGTGAGCAGGATTACTGAAAATGTGTCGGTGAATTTTGATGAAATAGACTATGGCAGGATGATAGACCTTGATTATGGGATTAATCCAGATCCAGGTTCCCTGTTGAGGGGTCGCCTCTGCTTGAAACTTTTAATGAAAAACGTGAGACGACTCCTGCTGTCATGATTTTGCTCTTGCACAATCATACTATCTCTTGCAATTATTGATTGAAAATGATGTCATTCAATTAAATGGGCGATGGTCCCGCTAAGGCCAACACAAAGGCCTTCAACTCGGAAATGATGTTTATGACACTGAGCTGCCTTCGTGGAGGGTTGCCCTCTCTCTGAGTGCTGTCTAGTTTACAATGCAGTGCTGCTATCTTGTTTACTGTAAGAGCAGGTGCTGCTATTCATCATTCTAATAAAAAAATTAGTCGCTAGCAATTTGGTGTTGGACTTTTGCTCTAGTAACTGCAGATGTGATTACACTATCACTTCTGCAGCTATGAGCTTTTTGAAAAACATGACAGAAATATTGTTTAAGCCACAAATTTAGATGCCATTTTGCTTATGAGCAAGCAACTTGTAAAATCTATTCAAAATTTTACAGATCCACTGTTGTTTCATGTGATCACGAAGTTCCTAAAACTGTTACAATAGTCTGATGGTCAAATTAAGCGGTATCACATATGGAACATACATGTCACACAAATTACAAGATATTACATTTCTGTATCAATTTAGTAAGCCATGAAATTGATTGATTTCACGTTAGCAGTTGCAGAGAGGTAAATTACAAAACCTGAAGTAGACACTTCTGGTAAAAAAAACAATTATGAACAGTCACCTTTATAAGCAATTGTGATTGGCAATTCGTCCATGTCTGTGTTTGCCATGTGTAACCACACACAAATACTGCTCTGTGATTGGACCGCTCCAAGGGCGTGGGATACACTTGAAGAGTGACAAGACATAGTCACACATCCACATAGCAGACAAGAAGTCAAGTCTTTAAGTACAATACTCGCTAACTTGTGTGACTTTTAAGAAGTCAGCTGAAACAAAGTTCCAATTCTTATGGTTCCTAGCTGAAATTGCAGTTGACTGTCTTTATTACATCACAATACTCCTATACTTCAAACGTTGCTTAAAACTGAAAGTCAGAATTTTGGTTTATAACACAGTATTCAAGTTTAAAATAAGGATAACCTTTGCCTAATGAGGAGTATTTGACACATTACCATGTATTAATACTTCTCATGTTCATTAGAATACTCTACCATTACAAGAACAGGACCTTGTATGTGTCACACACACACACACACACCACACTTTTCTCTCCTTTTTACTACTCAACAATGAGTTCACGACTTCTGTTCAGTAGCTGTGCAATTTGTCTTTGATGAGCACGTTCGTCTGCAGAGTCCAATTCTAGAATGACATTAACTCGACCGATATTGCAAACACTCTTTGTACCAGTAGTCAAGTTTTCTGGGTATAGTTTGTGACATATTAGTCTCTTTTCTTCAATCTTGTCAACTCTAGCTTCCTTGAAATGATCTAACCCTAATCTCATATTTTCTTCCACCTTGAACGGTCACATGCTATCATTTCCCAAATTTTGTGATCAATACCGACATTTTGTAGATTGTGTCTTAGAGTGTCTTTGAACCTCAACTTCTGACCACCAGCTTTTCTCGGTGCATCTACTTGGTAAACGTCTCTCAAACATTCTTGCGACATGACCTACCCATGTTAGTTGCTGTTGAGTCAGCATGTATTCAATTCCTGTTATTTTAGCTCTTTGCAGAAACGTCTATGTTTGTCATCTTGCCGTCCAATGAATTCTCAATATTCAATGCAGAGAGCGAAGGCGAAATTTTTCTACATCCTGAATATTTCTTCTATATTGCGTCCATGTTTGTGATCCATACAGAACACACGCACGCACGCACACACACTCACGCATGCACAAGTGCGCGCGCGCACACACACACACACACACACACACACACACACACACACACACACACACACACACACACACACTAGCCAGGCATAAATTTATGCACAAATACAAATACAAACAAGCATCAAAGAAGCTAGCCACAGGAGTACACAGAGAGCCAAGATAAGTAGTAGAGATTATAGCCATTTGCACCTACCAACCTGATACTTAGTGCCAGATGCATTTAAAAGTCCATTTCGCAGTATTGAATGCCAGTTCTCAATTGTAGAACCACTATTGACAAATTAGTGCCATTGTACTTTCAACAAATGTGGTGTAATGATGGGAACATACTGAAAGGCAAATGTGCTGCCATGCTCTTTCTTAGCACATCGAAATGCAGATTCTTTAGCAGGAGGGCTACTGAGGAGCAGAAATTGATGAGGTGTTGCCATAGTTTTCATCAACTATACAGATCGCATACCATTAGTGGCAAGAATAAGCATAAGCCAAGTCCACAAACTTTATGATCAGGCAGTTTGACAATGTGTGAGCGGTTGCTGGAAATAATCCTATAACAGATGACAGTAAACTGATGAAGTTGTATATATAAACATGCCAGTTTGTACCACTGAAGCAAAGGGTAACTAAACTCATCCTTCATGTCCACTTTCTTCTTCATTTCTGAGTATTCAGAAGCCTTAAAAGCACATGTTCTCAATTAATTATATCTATACAGCACAATAAGGTGTTTATGTGTACAAAATAAGTAATAAAACAAAGTAAGATGAGAGAAACTACTGTAAAATTGATAATAAACTAAAGGTGGTTCCAAAACATGTTTCAATGTCACATACATATTTGTAGATTACCAAAGAGAAGCATTATCAAATCCATACTTAGCACATGCTGAACTTACTAAAGTTGGAGAGCCATTTAGATTGATAATTATTATTTAGATGTGCTACAATTAGAATAATTGTTATTATTTATTATTATTGAATTTTCTTTCACATCATGGACATATGATGTAGCTCCCAATGGGGGCAACAATGAGAAACAAAATATACTAACAAACAAACCCACTAAAACTACCCCACTGCCCATATATTGATTGAGTACCTAAATGTCACCTCACTGTATTGTTTTCTAGATGGTAATTGAGGAATAGCGTATTTTGAGGATTTGCAAAGCAGAGGTTAGGGTGCACCGATTTGCAAAGTACAGGTTACGGTGCATCTAGTGTTTTCCTCTTTTTTTTTCTAGTAGTGTAGTATCTTACATTCTACAATGAGCCCTATGACTCTAATTACCAAAGCACCCCTCTAAGTGAAGCGCCTTGTGGAGCCATAATTGTTTTATACTCTAATTGGAGAGCTATTTAGATTTATTATTATTATTAGAGGCGCTATAATTAGCATACTTATGGATTAGCTAGAATGGAATTCATTGAGGTTACTATCAAGCAACTGCTTGCTGTCGTTGAATGCCTGCAGTTCCTCTAGTCTTGTAATCATCTAGATACACTCCAATTTAAGCACCATCATCAGTACAGTAGTAAAG